>NC_057800.1:151617860-151635305 GCF_018294505.1 Triticum aestivum | reverse complement strand
TGGATGACGAGGAGACTGATGAGCAGGAGTTCCAGAAAGCCACAGAGGTCCTGTGCGTTGACGGTGGTGCTTCTCTGCATACCTCGCACCGTCAGCTCAAGCAGTGGGTGCGGGAAGTTAATGCAGCAGAACCACCCGTCGAGTCACGCAAGCCTCTGAAATGGTCCGGCACGCCTATCATCTTTGATATTGAGGACCACCCGGATCGCATAACTGCGGTCGGGTGCTTGCCGATGTTGGTTTCACCAACAATCCTCAACCTCAAGGTCACTAAGATGCTAGTTGACGGCGGGGCCGGCTTGAACCTGATCTCCTCCGCGGTGCTCCAGAAACTCCAGATCCCCGACAGCGAGCTCGAAGAGACCGGTACATTTCAAGGAATCAACCCGGGAAGGAGCAAGCCGGAGGGAAAGATCACATTGCCGGTAACATTTGGCAGCGAACTGAACTTCAGGACTGAGAGGGTCACATTTGATGTTGCTGACTTTCCATTACCTTACAATGGAATCCTTGGCCGTCCGGCACTCGCCAAGTTCATGGCAGCCTCTCACTATGCGTACAACGTACTGAAAATGCCAGGCCCGATAAGTGTCATCTCTGTCCCTGGTGACAAGAAGGATGCTCTTATCTATGCCGACAAGATCTACCGGGAAGCGGCAGCCGCAGCAGAACGCAAGACACTTGCCGCTGAAGCTCCCGGGGGGAAGAAGAAGACCAAGTCTGGCAAGAGCTCTGATGCCCACTCCGGCAAGCGCACCTCTTCGGAGTGTTGCGCTACCGTCGAGGACGCACCATCGAGCTCCACCGGCAAGTGTAAGAAGGCAATGGCAGCTCCACCTGAGACCAAGAAGGTGTCCGCCAAGGAAGATGGCGCTGGTGGTACCTTCACCATCAGCGCCACTCTTGACCCCAAATAGGAAAGTGCGCTCGTTGCTTTCCTGCGGGCGAATGTCGACGTGTTTGCATGGCAACCGTCTGATATCCCCGGTGTTCCCAGGAAAGTAATTGAGCACCACCTTGCTGTTTGTCCTCATGCGCGGCCCGTCAAGCAGAGAGTCAGGAAGCAGGCAGTGGAGCGCCAAGAATTCATCGCAGAAGAAATCAAGAAGTTGGAAGCAGCAGGCCTTGTCAGAGGAGTGCTCCATCCCACGTGGTTGGCCAATCCTGTTGTTGTGCGCAAGGCTAACGGGAAATGGAGACTTTGTATTGACTTCACTGATATTAACAAAGCTTGCCCCAAAGACCCATTTCCCTTGCCGCGCATTGACCAGATTGTTGACTCCACAGCCGGATGTGATTTGCTTTCATTTCTTGATGCATACTCAGGATACCATCAGATCTTCATGGCAGAAGAGGATGAAGAGAAAACCGCATTTATCACCCCGTGTGGCACGTACTGCTTCGTACGGATGCCTTTCGGTTTGAAGAATGCTGGTTCAACATTCGCAAGGGTAGTCCACCACGCCTTTGAGCCGCAAATGCACAGAAATGTGGAAGCTTACATGGATGACATAGTGGTCAAGAGCAAGAACAGGGCGACCCTAATTCAAGATTTAGACGAGACATTTGCAAATCTGCGCAAGATCAACCTCAAGCTTAACCCCGAGAAGTGCGTGTTTGGAGTCCCTTCCGGCAAGCTTCTCGGGTTCTTCGTGTCTCAGCGGGGAATTGAAGCCAATCTCGACAAGATCAAGGCCATTGAGCAGATCGAAGCACCAAAGCGCGTCAAGGATGTACGAAGGCTTGCCGGTTGCGTGGCTGCTCTCAGCAGGTTTATCTCTAGATCTGCTGAGCGCGCCCTGCCATTTTTCAAAATTTTGAAAAAGGCAGGTCCAATGAAATGGACTCTGGAGGCGAAGGCTGCGCTGCAGGACTTGAAGAGATACCTCTCCTCCACTCCAACACTTGTCGCACCTAAGCCACGAGAGAAGTTGCTGCTGTATATAGCGGCAACCAATCAAGTGGTTAGTGCTGCGTTAGTGGCGGAGAGAGAGGCAGATGATGAGCAAGCAACCATGGCAGACGCATCCAGCGACAACCAGGGGGCTTCGCCGACAAGCTCTGGTCCCGACAAAGATGGATCTGCGCAGGAGCATGATAAGATCCAGAAGAGAATGGTGCAGCGTCCAGTTTACTTTGTTAGTTCCCTTATGCAGGGGTCTAGATCAAGGTACTCTGGTGTGCAGAAGTTGCTTTTCGGCCTTCTCATGGCCTCGAGAAAGCTGCGCCATTACTTCCAAGCACATGAAATCACAGTCGTCACTCGCTTTCCGCTGAAGAGGATACTGCAAAATCCAGAAGCAACAGGCAGGATCGTCGAGTGGGCGCTGGAACTGTCAAACTTTGGCCTCAAGTTTGAGAGCACTTCAACTATCCAAAGCAGAGCATTGGCAGAGTTCATAGCAGAGTGGACGCCAACCCCAGATGAAGAAATTCCAGAGACGAGCATCCCCGTCAAAGAGGCAAGCACAGAGTGGCTGATGTACTTTGATGGTGCCTTCTCACTGCAAGGCACTGGTGCGGGCGTGCTGCTTGTCGCACCCACCGGAGAGCACCTCAAGTACGTAGTCCAGATGCACTTTCCCAAGGAGCAAGCAACCAACAATACTGCAGAGTATGAAGGATTGCTTGCCGGTCTCAGAATCGCAGCAGACCTTGGGATCAAGAAGCTCATTGTCAGGGGTGACTCACAGCTTGTCGTCCGCCAAGTGAACAAGAACTACCAGAGTCCATTGATGGAAGCATATGTTGATGAAGTGAGGAAGCTAGAAGAGCACTTTGACGGCCTACAGATGGAACATATCCCGAGAGCTCGGAATGACATTGTTGATGGCATGTCAAAGTGCGCCGCACTAAAGTTACCTGTGGAACCAGGGATCTTTGTGCTCAAGCTAACTCAACCATCCGTAACACCAACAACTGGACAAAGCAAGAAGAGGAAGTTGGTTTCTGGCGACTACTTTCCGGCAGAGCTCCCCGAAGCCACCGCCAAGAAAGTCCCCAAGATCAACACCAAGAATGCTGAGGGGTAGTCTGCTCCGGCAAACCTTATGGTTTGTTCCGTTGAAGCAGACGCTCCCGACAAGTTTTGCTCCGGCAAGCTTGCCGGGGAACATCAAGTTCCGGTAGAGCCGCAAGTCCTTGCCGTAGAAGCGGATGTTCCCGCAGCAGCAGATGTGCCTTTAGTCCTTGTTGTCGAGCCACAAGCTCCAGCATGGGCACAGCAGATTGTCCATTTCCTTCAGACAGGAGAACTTCCCGAAGAGCAAGAAGAAGCGGAAAGATTAGCCCGGCAGTCAAGTATGTATCAGTTTGTCGATAGCATACTGTACAGAAGAAGACTCAACGGTGTGAAATTGAAGTGTATTTGCCGGGAAGATGGACAAAAGCTGTTGGCAGAGATACATGGAGGCATATGTGGCCACCACATAGGTGCAAGGGCACTTGCCGGCAAAGCTTTCCGGCAAGGCTTCTTTTGGCCGACAGCCCTCCAGGATGCAACTGCACAAGTAACCAAGTGTGAAGCGTGCCAGTTCCACTCCAAACAAATACACCAGCCAGCCCAAACTCTCCAGACGATCCCTTTATCTTGGCCATTTTCGGTCTGGGGGCTTGATATCCTCGGCCCTTTCCCCCGAGCTGTCGGGGGCTTTGAGTACTTGTACGTCGCAATCGACAAGTTCACAAAGTGGCCGGAAGTGCAGCCAGTGAGGAAGGTGACAGCACAGTCAGCAGTCAAGTTCTTCAGGTCAATTGTTTGTCGTTTCGGGATCCCTAACAGGATCATCATCGACAACGGCACGCAATTCACGAGCCGCACCTTCATGCAGTACGTCCAAGACCTTGGCGCCAAGGTCTGCTTCGCTTCTGTTGCTCATCCGAGAAGCAACGGTCAAGCAGAGAGGGCAAATGCTGAAGTGCTGCGCGGACTCAAGACCAGAACTTTCGACAGGCTGCGCAAGTGCGGAAGAAACTGGATCGAGGAGCTGCCGGTGGTTCTTTGGTCGATCAGAACGACGCCAAATCGAGCCACTGGCCAGACACCTTTCGCTCTAGTCTACGGAGCAGAGGAGTTCTCCCCATGGAACTCGTATACGGATCGCCTCAAGTGCTTGCTTATGATGAGTTTGAGCAAGAACAGCTGCGACAAGACGACGCGCTGCTCCTTGAGGAAGATCGTCTTCAGGCTGCTGTATGAGCTGCTCGATACCAGCAAGCTTTGTGCCGCTACCATAGCCGCAAAGTTAAGGCCAGAAGCTTCGAGGAAGGCGACCTTGTTCTTCGGCGCGTTCAGTCCGCCAAGAATTCCAACAAGTTGACACCAAAGTGGGAAGGCCCTTATCAGGTGAGACGAGTCACAAGGCCCGGCGCTGTCCGCCTTGAGACCGAAGATGGCATTCCGGTGAGCAACTCCTGGAACATAGAACATCTTCGTAAGTTTTTCCCGTAGGGCGCGGTTGCCGGAACCCCGTTCCGGCAACCACCTTTTGTACAAGTCTTGCCGCTGTTGCATGTAATCCTTTGTACAAAGCCGGGCGCAGACCCCGTGCATAAAAAGAACCCCATGTGCTCTGCACAGCTTGTCCATTTCATGCATTAGTTTCTTTCTCGCATGCGTTATCTGACACTTTGTGCAGCACCTACATCCGGTGAGCAGTAACGAGCCGAAGGGCTCCATATTGTTATTTTCTCTTCTTTCTTCTTTTTTCAACAAAGGAAAAGGAGGATCCCTCGCACACATGTTTGCCGGGGGGAAGGAGAAGATTGTGGTATGGACCAAGCGTCGTTCAAGCGAAGTCTTGCCTTGCCGGGAAGCAGACGACAGAAAAGCTAAGTTGCCAAAGTTTGAGCAATCAGTTTTTAAATTTTTGAGTTATCTTCCTCGAACGACCCTGCTTTGTATGGAAAACCTGTGCGCGGAGGAACCAACTCATGGCTAGTTGCGCCCTTACTTTGTTTCGAGTCCGCTCAACAGCTTAAGTGTGCTGCATCTAGTCGCGACAAGGTTTCTTGTCGGAAGCAGCGCCGCCAGCAGGCTGCTGAAGTTCCGCACTCAGCACTTGCGGCTCGGGTGCCTGCGCCGACAAGTTCCCTAGAAGCGTAGGGTAAAAACATACAAAGGAAGGAATCTAGTAGAGGAAATAACATAGCAATTGATAACAGAGATAAAGTTATATTACAAGATAACTTGTCGCAGCTCTAACAGAATGTTTTCATAACATGATTAGCAGCGGCAAGGGAAAAGAAGAAATGGACAGCCTAGTCTATGCATCCGCCCTCGACCCTCTTAATCTCGCTCACCTTGTCCACAATGGGTGCGACAAGGGCCTTGAGTGCATCCAGATCGGAGTCAGGTGGCAAGGACCTGAGGACGTTGGTGAAGCTGAGGCCTAGATTGCGGAAGGCCACCTTCATCAGCACCTTCTGGAGAACCCCGACGCAGATTTTGCGCGACTCGTCGGCCAGCTGCTTCGGGATCCTCTCCCGGAGCCGCTGGAGTGCCGTCGCCACGCCCTTGAAGAACAGGCTGAGCTTGGCGCTGGGTTGAAGACTCTCGTCGGAAGGATACCCAAAGTCCTCCATCCAGCTGCGCCAGCTCCTCGTTGATGACTGCGGCAATGTTCACCAGACCCTCGGTCCAGTGCTCCATAGTGTCTCTGAACGAGTTCTGGGTAACTGCAATGCTCTCCAGCAGCGCCGCGTCAGCCTTGACCTTCTCCGACAAGGTCTTCTCCCGCTCCTTGGCGGCCTCCAGCGTCTGTGTCAGCGTGGCCAGCTTCAGCTCCAGGTCTGCTTTGGAATCCTTGGCGACACTGAGCTCCTTGCCCCTCTCAGCGAGAAGACCTTGCAGCTCACCGTGGGCGGCAGCATCCTTCTCACGCTCACGCTTGAGCGCGGCAAACTCCTCGCCGCTCTTCCCAATGTTGGTCTCCAGCTGCGCCACCTTCTCCTCCAGCTCTTTCTTGGCGGCCTCTGCAATTGCCGCAGCGTCCTTTGCCTCCTTGAGCGCCCCGCCAAGTGCTTGCTCGCGCTCGGCAAGCTCTTCCTCGTAGCTGTCGAGGTTAGCCTTCCGCTGCACTAGTTCACCTTCCCGCGCGGACTGCTTCTCAGCGGCCAGCCTTTGCTACTCCTCAGCTTCGGCCTTCTCGAGAAGGAAGGCCGTGCGCTCCTCGTCGAGTCACTCCCGCTCCTGCGCCAGGGACCGGAGAGCTTCTTGATTGTGGCCCCGGAGCTCCTCCGCGCGCTTCTCCATGTCAACTCCCGCCTTCGCGACAAGCGCTTCCCGGGAAGCCAGCTTGGCTTGCCGGGCGCGGTAGAGTGACAGCAGCTTCCGCAGCAGCTGCTCCTCCTCAGGCTCGCCGCTGCTGCTGCTGGGCGCGTCGACTAGCGACAGTCCAGCAGAGGTGAGCACCTCCCCATCGAAAGTTTCCCCCTCGACCGGCGCCCTGGAGCTCGACGCCCAGGGTAGCTTGATGAAGATATCATCGCCGGCCTTCAAGTAGGCGCCGGGCTGGGGCTCCTCGGAGCCCGGCTCCGCAGAAGTGGCAGAGGGATCGGCGGTTGGCGCAGCGCCTGGCGCTCCTGCGGCCTCACGGTCGTCAGTGCGATCGCCCAACCCCTCACCGGCTTCTGCAGCGGCAGCCCTGGCGGCCTCCTCGCCGGCGGTCTCATCAGCACCGGCCCCTTCCTCGCCGGCGCCCTCTGTCTCCATTGGCTCAGTAGCAGAGGGGTCTGAAGAACGAAGAAGGGAGAAAAATCAATCGAAAATCCAAGAAAAGAAAATCAGAAGAAGAAGAACCCAAGGGAAAGTTTCTGGGCAAGTGGATTACCTGTGCCAAGATCTACAGTTGCGGCCTCGGTCGCCGCAGGATCAACGGTACCGTCCCTGGCCGGAGAGTTCCCCCTTGCCGGAGAGCGCTCCCTTGCCGGGGACTCCTCCCTTGGCGGCGCAGTCGAAGCAGGTGGCACTTCGGGACCAGCTTCCGGGCGCTCCTGATGTGACTGCTCTGCTCCTGCACAAATCAACAAGCAAGATATCAAACAAAGGAAAAAGCACTCATGCGCGCCCGACAGCAAAGAAAAAACTATGAACTTACGCTAGGGGCTGCGTTGGGGGCTGCTTTGAGGAGTGATTGCCGGGTCCGTCAAGGTGGTCTCGGACCCACCCCCTACTGACACGGTGGGGTCATCTTCGATGACGATCACCACGGCCTTGGCCCTCTTCGCCGCTCTCTGGGCCAGCGTCCTGAGAAGAAAGGAGTCCAGATTGACGCAAGTCAGATACAAGATAAAAACAGCAAAATTGAAGAACTACAAGAGCACCAAAGAAACTTACTCTTCTTCCTCCTCGTCGGAGTTGAGCGCGGAAAGATCAAAGTCCGGCCCTCCTCCGGTGCGGCGAGGCGGGGGAGTAGGATCCCTTGCCCGCTTGGCGGGGGCGGGGGCGGTGGCCCGGGAAGATCCCGCTCCAGTTGCCGTTGTTGCGTGAGGCGCTCCCGCGGCAACATTGCTTGTCGCGGTAGAGCGCGTCGCACGGCTCGGCGGCTGTTGACCCGGCTGCCGCCCCGCTGCGTCCCCGGCCCTGCGAAGGCGCCTTCTTGGCGGGGCCGGGGGCTCCGCCTGCGGCAAGTTTTCTGAAGGCTCGGGCTCCTCCTCGCCGGCCTCGCTCGGCTCGGCTTCGGAACCGGCAGGCTCCTCCTCGCCAATGAACTCCGCGCGCTCGGCAAGGTTTGCCGCCTCTACGGCCTCCGCCTCCTCCACAGTGAACCCAAACACGCCCGCGGCAGCTGCGGCCGCAACCTCTTCCGCCCTAGTGGCGATGCACTGCAGCTCCTCGTCGGTGGTGTCACGGGTGAGGCTCTTCTGCTCGTCAGCATGGACCGGCACTTCTTCCAAGTTGTCTAAGAACGCTTGCACGACGTCATCCGCAGGCTCTTGCCAAGTTGGAACGATTCCGTGTGAATCACACAACGACATCATGGCGCGGATCCGGTCAAGCGAAGAATTGTTGCACAGTGGAACCACGCTCCTCGGCAGCGTGAATGGGTGCTGGGGGTCGCGTTTGAACAACTCCAGAAGCATTGCATCCAGCTCCAAGACGGTGAAGTTGTAGTTGAGGCCCGGCCGCAGCCTCATGATGTTTGCCGAGTTCTTGAATTCCCAGGCGGGCTTCCCCCTCTCCTGCAGGAGGCGATGCGGCGGCGGAGGAAATCTGCGCCTACAGCGTCTACAGTGAGCCCGGCAAGCCTGAGGCGAAGGATCCTAGTAATGGCGATCTTCAGCCTCTCGTCTTCCGGGGCCACATTGCTCCAGTCATTGCCGCGCACTATTGAAGTTTGGCGCACGGCAGTGAAGGGCTGCGGATTCTCCTCGACAATCCAGCACCACTCCGCTCTCCACTCATCCCACTTGCTGCGGAGCTCACCCTCCAAGTATGCCTCCTTCTTGCCGACTCTCGAGATCCAGGCAATCCCTCCGGCAAGCGTCTCTCCTCTCTCTACCCGAGGTATGAAGTAGTGGCGGAAAAGGGCAACACTGGGGTGGACTCCGACAAAGTTTTCGCACAAATGTGCGAAAACTGCCATGGTTAGAACGGCGTTGGGAGTGAAGTCAAGGAGGCGGAAGCCGTATGTGTTCATGATGTCGCAAAAGAACTCCGAGAAGGGCGGGCAGAGCCCGCAATAGAAGAATAGCGCGAAGAACGGGTACCCGTTTGGAGCCAGCTCCGAAGCAGCGGCCGGGAGCACCCTCGTGCGCGGATGCGCACGCGTCTCCGTCGCCCAGAAGAGGTAGAAGTACTCCCTCAGCTCCTACACGCCGAGCTGAGGGGAGAAGATTGCCCGCTCCTTCCGCAGCGCCGCGAGCCGCTGCGCCTCGGCCGACTTCACGCCCTTTCCCTTGTCGGTCTTCGGGGCCATGGCGGAGGTGGTGAGGGAGGTCGACGGCGTGGTGATGCTGGTGGCAATGGGAGGCGGAGCACTGCTCTCTTGGCTTCGAGAAGAAGGGGGGAGCGGCGGAGGTTCGTGAAGATGAAGTAGCAGCAACCAGCGAGGGGGAACGAACTGCCCCTGTTTCCTCTGCTTATAAAGAGGGACGGGGTGGACGTTTCGCCCTTCTGAATAAACAACCACCCACGATCTCTCCCACGATGCCGCATTCAACGCGTGCCGTTATGGGAGAGCGCGGTGGATACGGAGCGAGATTCGGTGTGGCCCAGTCTGCGTGTGCCCGTGCCCCGTCTTGGGCCTGGCCCAACAGCACTCGGCACCGTGTCTGGCCCAGGCCCGGGGGCTCCTATCGGTGTACTAGAATAGGGGTACCCTAGTACCCCGAACTTGTGCACGGGCAGTTGCAGCACCCCGCGGCAAGGCTTGCCGAGCGAACGCCAAGATCCTCCAAGGTTCCCTTGGAGCCATTCAAGAACAAAGTATTTAAGCTCAGGAGACAAGGCCCCGGCAAGAGGAGCTTGCCGGGAAGGCCAACCAGGACACTCCAAGGAACTTGCCGCGACGCGCCTCGCGCTCCGGCAAGGCAACAAGGCCCCGGCAAGAGGAGCTTGCCGGGAAGACCAACCAAGGTACCTCGAAGCCCGGTGAGCGACAAGCTTCCGGACCCGACAAGATAACAACAGCGGCAAGGCGCTTGCCGCGGCAGGCGGCCACTCTGTGCCCACGCTCCAGCGCATCCACCAACGTGTCGCTCTGGGGGCCTCTCCAGGCGCGCGTGGCGGGAGGCTGTGCAGCCAGCGGTGCGCAGTGGCATGCGAAGCTGACAAGATCGCCATCGTGGCGAACGGTGGCGCCCCTAACGGTCCTTTTCTGCACTGTTTGGGCAACTCAGACGGGCCTTTAATGCCCTTGTCCCCTGCCGTCAGGGTTAGGTAGGGTGCACTGTACAAGTAGCTGTACCAACCACCCCACTTTTTTACATTTGTACCCTTCTCCGCGTTGCCACCTGTCGGTGACCCCTTTAGCGTATAAAAGGAGGCCCATGCGCAACGTAGAGGGGGGTTCGGTTGGGCTCGACTGATTCGTGACCCAGAAAGACACTACGCTCTCTCTCTAGAGCAAGAACAGAATAGAACCAGACAAGCAGCAGTAGGAGTGTTATCTCCCCGAAGAGCTCCGAAGCTGGGTAAACTGCTCGTGTGCTTCGCCTCGATCTGCTCTTCGTGCGATCTCCGCCCCCCGCCGAATCGAAAGGGGCCCGGTCCGCCGGCCCCATAGGTGTTCGAGGATCAGTTTCCCCGACAAGTTTTCATAATAGCCCAACCGCGTAAGGAACGCAAAATCCGGGAACATAACACCGATATGACGGAAACTAGGGCGGCAAGAGTGGAACAAAACACCAGGCATAAGGCCGAGCCTTCCACCATTTACCAATTATATAGATGCATTAATTAAATAAGATATATTGTGATATCCCAACAAGTAAATATGTTCCAACAAGGAACAAACTTCAATCTTCACCTGCAACTAACAACGCTATAAGAGGGGCTGAGCAAAGCGGTAACATAGCTAATCAACGGTTTGCTAGGACAAGGTGGGTTAGAGGCTTGACATGGCAATTTGGGAGGCTTGAAAGCAAGTGGTAGGCAACGTAGCATTGGCATAGCAAAAGAACGGGCAATTCTAGCATAGCAAAGATAGTAGTGATTTCGAGGGTATGATCATCTTGCTTGAAATCCTGCAAGGAAGAAGAACGGGTCCATGAAGAAGACAAACGGACGTAGTCGAACGAATCCTCACAACACGACGTTACCAGAAACAACCCGAAGAAGCAACACCGAAAAGAAGCAAACAACATAGTAAACAACCACCACATAATCATGGCATGATGCACAATCAAGTATGATGCATGTCCGATTTAAATATGCATGGCATGGCAAAGTGCACAAACAAAACTACAAATTAAGTGGAGATCAATATGCAACGAGTTGCGTATTGACGAAACACCGCATGACTTATTTAGTTCTCTCTCGGTTATGTACCCAACAATATTAAATGTTGTTAAGCATGTCAAGTGGTGAAACATAAAGGGATTATCTATCTAAACAATTTAAATGGGGCCGGCTATAGCAAATGACAAATCCGGTAAATCCCCATATGCACATAGCAAATTAATACAAACAACAATTTTAAATATTCTTGATGTTGTTAACATGATGCAGATGACATGTTCAAGTTTTATGCAATAATTATGAATAAGTTGACAAGAGCATTATATGGAGCATATGTCATCGTGGCGGAAAGAAAGGATGCCACGGCGACGATAACGGAAACGGTACCACGGCAACGTTCCGGTAACTCGATTGAGATACCGATGCAAAGGAGAAGTGTGCAGAACATGACAAGCAGGGATGGTGGGGTGATCTCGGATACCGAGTTCCCACATGTGGGTGGCAAGGCAAAAGAGGGGCGGCGTGCATCGACAATTCGAGCACGGAGCAAGCACGAGCATCTCATACATCACATGCAAGCGTTCTCGGACGGTCGTCTCGGGGTTATACCTTCGAAGCGTGCAAAAGGGACGGTTCTCGTTCGGTGCAAAGTAGAGGAAGTAGACGTTCTCGCGACGGCGGTAGTGGAGGTAGTCGTTCTCGCTTCGTACACGTTCACACTCCGTAGGTGTTCGGGGTCAACAAGGAACTTGCCGGCCTCGGTTCTTGCGACGGTGGTTGTACAATGTCGTCGTGGGAGGTAGTGGTACTCGCGAACTTGTCGGATCCACGGCGACGGTAGTGGAACCACACGAATTCGTGGTCTCCGGGCGGTCTCGGTCTTGACGGTGGGGTACTTGACGCATCCCGGATATGTAGTCGTACTTGACGAATCCAAAATACTCCTGCTCGGCATGGGTGCAATGGAGGCATCGTCTTGCGTTTCGAATCTGGGTCATGTTCATATATTCGTTCGCATCA
Organism: Triticum aestivum; assembly: GCF_018294505.1. NCBI lineage: Eukaryota > Viridiplantae > Streptophyta > Magnoliopsida > Poales > Poaceae > Triticum > Triticum aestivum. The sequence continues at coordinate 151,623,385 of NC_057800.1, read as the reverse complement.
ATGAAAAAAAGGGCTCGGACTTGAGGTGCTCGGCCGTGGGCGACGGAGCACACTGTGGACAAGGAGGCAGGGCGCCCCTGGCCTTGAGGTCACAGAGGAGCTTGGGTCAACGACAATAAAGGTAGGGGCACGCGGCTGGAGGCACTGGGAACAATGGCAGGCGGCGGCTGGTCATGGTCGCCGGCGATGGAGGCGGAGCAGGCGACGGTCAAAGCAGAGGAGACGGTGGCGAACGCGGTCGGCAGTGCAATCCGGCAGCGGAGCTCGCCGGATCAAGGACGCGGCAGGGAGCTCCTGGAGGCTGGCGACGAAGAGAGGCGGCGGCACTCCTGGCAGTGGGGCGAGCCAAGGGCGAGGGAGAAGGTCGAGGTCGCCAGCGGGGGGGCCTGGTGGTGCATGGACGAAGCAGCAGGGCAGCACCAGTGCTGGAATCCTCCATGACCGCGACGTGGTCCTGTTCGTCTGGTCGCTGCTCGTCGGTGCGTGGAGGAGCAAGGGCGAGGCAGAGGGGTTCCTCCGGGGCATGAGGTGGAGGAAAGGAGGAGTGGGGATCGATGGACATGGGGGAGGCACGTGGGGCGCTGCTCCTCTCTTGCGGTGGCGCTAGGAGGAAGGAGCGAGAGGAAGAGGGTAGAGGGGGTCGGGCGCTGGAGGGAAGGAGATGGGGATCGAGAGGAGGGAGGAGCACGAGGGGATCGAGCGAATGGTCCTGGCGGCGCGAGGGGTGATGAGGGAGATGGGATCGAGGCCTAGGGTTCAGGAGGGAGTGGGCTTAGGAGAGGCATATGGGCCTGGGAGGCCGGTCGACCTGGCTGGGCTGCCGACCCCGGCTGGGCCTGGTGCTCTCTCTCTCTCTCACCTACACTCCTTAGAAGATAAGAGGGAGACAAGAAAGAAAGAAAGAAAGAAAAAATAGAGAGAAGAAAAAAGAAGAAGAGGGATTATTTTCATGGACTCGTAAAAGTGTGTACGGTCCACGAAAAATAGGAGAGGCAAGATTGGAAGATGTCATTCAAACTCAGTTGAATTTAATTCAAATGGGTTTGAACTAGGGTTTGGTTATAGAAGTATCCAAAAATGTTGAGGTTTTTAGTGGAACTCCGGAAAGTGAATAAAGAATTTAGGGTAAAGTTTGGAGACGAGGAATATAGTAAGAAAAGCATGGAAATATTTTGCAAGTGTGTTGCGGTAATTTCCAAGGGATGGAATATTTATTATAGCCCCCTAATATTGGGAGGATATGTTATAAAGAGAAATCACCATGTGAATTCCCTCTGTTTAAATGGATCAAAGATCCATACGCATTATTTAGTTGAGTTGCAAAAATTAATGACATGATGGCATGATGCAATGCAACACGCAAGCAAATGACAAGGCAACGACGGCGAATAACTGGACGACAACTGGCACATCGGTCTCGGGGCGTTACATGGACTCCTCTCGAAAAGAGCCCTCGGGCCATGGAGCACCGGCATTCTTGCTTATAAAAGCACCTCCGCACTCTGCGTGCCGTCCCTCGATCATCTTCGGCTCTACTTTGAAGGTCTTGAGCCATAGTCCGAAGTGAGGAGTAATACGGAGGAAGGCTTCACACACGACGATGAATGAGGAAATATGGAGGATGCACTCCGGAGCTAAGTCGTGAAATTCCAGCCCATAATAAAACATGAGCCCCCTCACGAAGGGATCCGCCGGGAAGCCTAGCCCCCGAAGGAAGTGAGACATGAACACCACACTCTCACCAGGCTTGGGAGTGGGAATGACCTGCCCTTGAGCAGGCAGCCTATGCGAGATTTCGCCGGTCAAGAACCTGGCCTCTCTCAACTTCAGCACGTCCTCCTCCGTGACGGAGGAGAGCATCCATCAGCCTCGAAGGTCGGAACAGTACATTGTCGAAGGTCCGAAGCGCCTGAAATTTGGAGCCTTGGGTGTTGGAACTCGAGGCGAAGGGCGAATTCGTTTGAGATTGAAAGAAAGGAGTAAGTCCTTGGTCTCTTTATAAGAGGTTGAATACCAAGGGCCCTCCCCGTGACCATTTGGGACTCGCCTTTGATCGAGAAAACATACCAACGGGTACGACTGGGTTACACGTTCGTATTGATGAGAATCTCGTAAATGAAGGGGACACGATCTCTGCTTTGACAAGATGTGCCAAGGAAATCGCCTCGCTAAACGCACTGAGGTGGGACAGTAAAAACGATTCGAATAAGGGCTTGGACGTGGTGATGTCACGCTACGGAATACGTCAGCAGATTAGATTTGTGTAAATATTATTCTCTCTATGGCAATATGTGGAAACTTATTTTGCAGAGCCGGACACTATCCTTGTGTTCGAAAACCTTCTATGAAGTGCTTGGAGGAGGAACCCGCCTTGCAATGCCAAAGACAATCGCGCGCCGGACTCGTCGTCATTGAAGCCTGGTTCAGGGGCTACTAGGGAGTCCTGGATTAGGGGATGTCCGGATAGCCGGACTATACCTTCGGTCGGACTCCTGGACTATGAAGATACAAGATTGAAGACTTTGTCCCGTGTCCGGAAGGGACTTTCCTTGGCGTGGAAGGCAAGCTTGGCGATACGGATATGTAGATCTCCTACCATTGTAACCGACTCTGTGTAACCCTAGCCCTCTTCGGTGTCTATATAAACCGGAGGGTTTTAGTCCGTAGGAACAACAATCATACCATAGGCTAGCTTCTAGGGTTTAGCCTGCTTGATCTCGTGGTAGATCTACTCTTGTACTACCCATATCATCAATATTAATCAAGTAGGAGTAGGGTTTTGCCTCCATCGAGAGGGCCCGAACCTGGGTAAAAACATCGTGTCCCTTGTCTCTTGTTACCATCCGCCTAGACGCATAGTTCGGGACCCCCTACCCGAGATCCGCTGGTTTTGAGACCGACAGGGAGGGAGACAATCTAAAAGATGCTTGGTACAGAATTTGCAATGCGCAAAATAGATCTACTAGGAAGCAATCTACTTTCGTTCTTCTTCGCAATTTTTATGTAGGCATCACCCCTTGGAATAGATATATTCTTCATACCATTACCGGAGGAAATTTCTTGGGTAGCCATACTTTTAATTCTTATAATGCTATGATAGATTTGTTTGGCCCACCACCTCTTTTGGTTAATGGAACTATGTTAACTTTGGAACATGTGATGCAAAGGCTTGAAATTATTGAGGATAAAGTTGCTACTATAGATTTGATTGAGAATTTGGATAAAAAGATCCACAACCAAATTACCCAATATGAATCTAAGGTGGGAGTTACTCTGAAAATTTTTAAGGAAAAAGAACCCATAGTTAATGAAAGAATAGATCAAGATTCTACTAGAATCGATAAACTTGAGGGAATTATCACCAACTTGGGGTCGACTTTTTCTTCCGTTAAAAATACTCCAAATCCTCCTACTAAAATTGCCAAGCTTGTTTATGTTCCTAAAAATAAGGGTGAATCCTCTAGTAAGGAAACTGCGGATTTAAAACCAATAAGTGTTCATCCCAATCTTTTTGCTATCATTAAGGAACCGTTTGCTACAAATGATTTTCTTGATTTTGTTCCTAGGAGTTTGATAATTAATAAAAAGGAAGAAACTCCTAAGAGTTATAGGCGTCTCATTGAAGAATTACCTACCAAAGATGGCAATACCTAGATCTATCTTCGCTTTTATGCCTAGCTAGGGGCGTTAAACGATAGCGCTTGTTGGGAGGCAACAAAATTTTATTTTTATTCCTTGCTTTTTGCTCCTGTTTATTAATAAATAATTTATCTAGCCTCTGTTTTGGTTGTGTTTTTTGTGTTTAATTAGTGTTTGTGCCAAGTAGAACCGTTGGGAAGACTTGGGGGAAGTCTTTTTGATCTTGCTGTAAAAAAACAGAAACTTTAGCGAGAATCGCTGCCATTTTTATTTGGAAAGTGATATTTCGTTAATTCTTTTTTAATATGATTAATATATAAATTACTCACGTCCAGCAATTTATTTTAGAATTTTTGGGATTCCATAAGTTGCGTTAGCTACAGATTACTACAGATTGTTCTGTTTTTAACAGATTCTGTTTTTCTTGTGTTGTTTGCTTATTTTGATGAATCTATGGCTAGTAAAAGAGTTTATAAACCATAAATAAGTTGGAATAAAGTAGGTTTAACACCAATATAAATAAATAATGAGTTCATTACAGTACCTTGATGTTTTGTTTTCTTTCGCTAACGGAGCTCGCGAGATTTTCTATTTTGAGTTTTGTGTTGTGAAGTTTTCAAGTTTTGGGTAAAGATTTGATGGATTATGGAACAAATAGTGGCAAGAGCCTAAGCTTGGGGATTCCCATGGCACCCCAAGATAAAATTCAAGGACACCAAAAAGCCTAAGCTTGGGGATGCCCCGCAAGGCATCCCCTCTTTCGTCTTCGTCTATCGGTAACTTTACTTGGAGCTATATTTTTATTCACCACATGATATGTGTTTTGCTTGGAGCGTCGTGTATGATTTGAGTCTTTGCCTTTTAGTTTACCACAATCATCCTTGCTGTACACACCTTTTGAGAGAGATTCACATGATTTGAAATTTATTAGAATACTCTATGTGCTTCACTTATATCTTTTGAGCTATATAGTTTTTGCTCTAGCACTTCACTTATATCTTTTAGAGCACGGTGGTGGATTTTTTTATAGAAATTATTGTTCTCTCATGCTTCACTTATATTATTTTGAGAGTCCTTTAGACCAACATGGAAATTTGCTATAATATAAAAACTTTCATATAAGTGCATTGAATACTATGAGAATTTGATACTTGATAATTGTTTTGAGATATGGAGATGGTAATATTAGAGTCATGCTAGTTGAGTAGTTGTGAATTTGAGAAATACTTGTGTTGAAGTTTTTGATGCCCGTAGCATGCACGTATGGTGCACCGTTATGTGATGAAGTCGGAGCATGATTTATTTATTGATTGTCTTCCTTATGAGTGGCGGTCGGGAACGAGCGATGGTCTTTTCCTACCAATCTATCCCCCTAGGAGCATGCATGTAATACTTTTATTTGATAACTTGTAGATTTTTGCAATAAGTATGTGAGTTCTTTATGACTAATGTTGAGTCCATGGATTATGCGCACTCTCACCCTTCCACCATTGCTAGCCTCTCTAGTATCACGCAACTTTCGCTGGTACCATAAACCCACCATACACCTTCCTCAAAACAGCCACCATACCTACCTATTATGGCATTTCCATAGCCATTCTGAGATATATTGCCATGCAACTTTCCACCGTTCCGTTATTATGACACGCTTCATCATTGTCACATTGCTTTCATGATCATGTAGTTGACATCGTATTTGTGGCAAAGCTACCGTTCATAATTCTTCACACATGTCACTCATGCATCATTGCACATCCCGGTACACCGCCGGAGGCATTCACATAGAGTCATATTTTGTTCTAAGTATTGAGTTGTAATTCTTGAGTTGTAAGTAAACAAATTGTGATGATCATCATTATTAGAGCATTGTCCCAAGTGAGGAAAGG
>NC_057800.1:151352235-151617517 GCF_018294505.1 Triticum aestivum | reverse complement strand
AAAATTAAAAAAATAAAAGAGGCCAAAAAAAGAAGGCCCAAATAAAAAAATTGAGAGAAAAAGAGAGAAGGGATAATGCTACTATCCTTTTTCCACACTTGTGCTTCAAAGTAGCACCATGTTCTTCATATAGAGAGTCTCCAATGATATCACTTTCATATACTAGTGGGAATTTTTCATTATAGAACTTGGCTTGTATGTTCCAATGATGGGCTTCCTCAAAATGCCCTAGGTCTTCGTGAAGCAAGCAAGTTGGATGCACATCCACTTAGTTTCTTTTGTTGAGCTTTCATATACTTGTAGCTCTAGTGCATCCGTTGCATGGCAATCCCTACTCACTCACATTTATATCTGTTAATGGGCATCTCCATAGCCCGTTGATACGCCTAGTTGATGTGAGACTATCTTCTCCTTTTTTCTTCTCCACAACCACCATTATATTCCACCATAGTGCTATATCCATGGCTCACACTCATATATTGCGTGAAGATTGAAAAAGTTTGAGAACATCAAAAGTATGAAACAATTGCTTGGCTTGTCGTCGGGGTTGTGCATGATTTAAATATTTTGTGTGGTGAAGATAGAGCATAGCCACACTATGTAGGGATAACTCTCTTTGGCCATGTTATTTTGAGAAGACATAATTGCTTAGTTAGTATGGTTGAAGTATTATTATTTTTATGTCCATATTAAACTTTTATCTTGAATCTTTCGGATCTGAACATTCATGCCACAATAAAGAAAAATTACATTGAGAAATATGTTAGAAAGCATTCCACATCAAAAATTCTTCTTTTATCATTTATCTACTCGAGGATGAGCAGGAATTAAGCTTAGGGATGCTTGATATGTCTCCAATGTATTGATATTCCTTCTTGGATGTCAATGAGATTTATTTTACACTTTTATATCATTTTTGGGACTAACCTGCTAACTGGAGGCCCAGCCCAAATTGTTGTTTTTTTTGCCTATTTTAGGGTTTCGAAGAAAAGGAATATCAAACGGAGTCCAAACGGAATGAAACCTTCGGGAACGTGATTTTCTCAACAAACGTGATCCAGGAGACTTGGAGTGGGCGTCAAGAAACAACGAAGGAAGCCACGAGGCAGGGGCGCGCCTACCCCCCCCCCCCTGGGCGCGCCCTCCACCCTCGTGGGCTCCCTATTGCTCCACCGACGTACTTCTTCCTCCTATATATATCCACGTACCCCCCAAACATCCAGGAGCACCACGAAAACCCAATTCCACTGCCGCAACCTTCTGTACCCGAGAGAACCCATCTTGGGGCCTTTTCTAGAGCTCCGCCGGAGGGGGCATTGATCACGGCGGGCCTCTACATCAACTCCATGGCCTCTCCGATGATGTGTGAGTAGTTTGCTTCAGACCTACGGGTCCATAGTTATTAGCTAGATGGCTTCTTCTCTCCCTTTGGATCTCAATACAAAGTTCTCCTCGATCTTCTTGGAGATCTATTTGATGTAATCTTCTTTTGCGGTGCGTTTGTCGAGATCCGATGAATTGTGGGTTTATGATCCAGTTTATCTATGAACAATATTTGATTCTCCTCTGAATTCTTTTATGTATGATTTAATATCTTTGCAAGTCTCTTCGAATTATCAGTTTGGTTTGGACTACTAGATTGATATTTCTTGCAATGCGAGAAGTGCTTAGCTTTGGGTTCAATCTTGCGGTACTCATCCCAGTGACAGAATGGGAACCGACACATATTGTATTGTTGCCATCGAGGATAAAAGGATGGGGTTTATATCATATTGCATGAGTTTATCCCTCTACATCATGTCATCTTACTTAAAGCATTACTCTGTTCTTATGAACTTAATACTCTAGATGCATGCTGGATAGCGGTCGATGTGTGGAGTAATAGTAGTAGATGCAGAATCGTTTGTGTCGGACGTGATGCCTATATACATGATCATACCTAGATATTCTCATAACTATGTTCAATTCTATCAATTGCTCGATAGTAATTCATTTACCCATCGTAATACTTATGCTATTGAGAGAAGCCACTAGTGAAACCTATGGCCCCCGGGTCTATCTTCCATCATATTAATCTTCCAATACATAGTTATTTCCTTTGCCGTTTATTTTACTTTGCATATTTATTTCTCTTTATCATAAAAATACCAAAAATATTATCTTATCATATCTATCAGATCTCACTCTCGTAAGTGACCGTGAAGCGATTGACAACCCCTTTATCGCATTGGTTGCGAGGTTCTTATTTGTTTGTGTAGGTGCGTGGGACTTGAGCGTGATCTCCTACTGGATTTATACCTTGGTTCTCAAAAACTGAGGGAAATACTTACGCTACTTTGCTGCATCACCCTTTCCTCTTCAAGGGAAAACCAACGCAGTGCTCAAGAGGTAGCAAGGTGGCGCGCGGACCCCCTTGCCCCAATCCGAATTGGACAAGGGGAAGGGGCGGCGGCCCCCCTCTCCTTCCTTATATCCACCTCCTCCTTCCCCCTTCTCCTTCTTGGAATAGGAAGGGGGACAAACCTACTTGGAGTAGGATTGCCCCCCCTTGGGCACGCATCTCCCTTGGACGGCCCTCTCCTCCTCCCCCTTTATATACAAGGGCAGGGGGCACCCCAAAGACACACCAATTGATCGGTTGATCTCTTAGCCGTGTGCGGTGCCCCCCTCCACCATAATCCACCTCGGTTATATCGTAGCGGTGCTTAGGCGAAGCCCTGCGTCGGTAGCTTCATCAACATCGCCACCACACCGTCGTGCTGACGAAACTCTTCCTCGAGCTCTAGTGGATCGTGAGTTCGTGGGACGTCACCGAGCTGAACGTGTGCTGAATGTGGAGGTGTCGTACGTTCGGTGCTGAGGATCATGAAGACATACGACTACATCTACCGTGTTGTTATAACACTTCCGCTTAATAGTCTACGAGGGTACATGGACGACACTCTCCCCTCTCGTTGCTATGCATCACCATGATCTTGCGTGTGTGTAGGAATTTTTTTGAAATTACTACGTTTCCCAATAGTGGCATCCAAGCCAAGTTTATGCGTAGATGTTATATGCACGAGTAGAACACAAGTGAGTTGTGGGCGATACAAGTCATACGGCTTACTAGCATGTCATACTTTGGTTCGGCGGTATTGTTGGATGAAGCAGCCCGGACCGACATTACGCGTACTCTTATGCGAGACTGGTTCTAACGACGTGCTTTGCACACAGGTGGCTGGCGGGTGTCAGTTTCTCCAGCTCTGGTTGAACCGAGTGTGGCTACGCCCGGTCCTTGAGAAGGTTAAAATAGCACTAACTTGACAAACTATCGTTGTGGTTTTGATGCGTAGGTAAGAACGGTTCTTGCTCAGCCCGTAGCAGCCACGTAAAACTTGCAACAACAAAGTAGAGGACGTCTAACTTGTTTTTGCAGGGCATGTTGTGATGTGATATGGTCAAGGCATGATGCTATATTTTATAGTATTAGATGATCATGTTTTGTAACAGAGTTATCGGCAACTGGCAGGAGCCATATGGTTGTCGCTTTATTGTATGCAATGCAATCGCCCTGTAATTGCTTTACTTTATCACTAAGCGGTAGCGATAGTCGTAGAAGCAATAGTTGGCGAGACGACAACGATACTGCGATGGAGATCAAGGTGTCGCGCCGGTGACGATGGTGATCATGACGGTGCTTTGGAGATGGAGATCAAAGGCACAAGATGATGATGGCCATATCATATCACTTATATTGATTGCATGTGATGTTTATCCTTTATGCATCTTATTCTGCTTTGTTTGACGGTAGCATTATAAGATGATCTCTCACTAAATTTCAAGGTAAAAGTGTTCTCCCTGAGTATGCACCGTTGCCAAAGTTTTTCGTGCCGAGACACCACGTGATGATCGGGTGTGATAAGCTCAACGTTCATCTACAACGGGTGTAAGACAGTTTTACACATGCAGCCGGGTTAAACTTGACGAGCCTAGCATATGCATACATGGCCTCAGAACGCTGAGACCGAAAGGTCGAGCGTGAATCATATAGTAGATATGATCAACATAGTGATGTTCACCATTGAAAACTACTCCATTTCACGTGATGATCGGTTATTGTTTAGTTGATATGGATCACGTGATCACTTAGATGATTAGAGGGATGTCTATCTAAGTGGGAGTTCTTAAGTAATATGATTAATTGAACTTAAATTTATCATGAACTTAGTACGTGATAGTATTTTGCTTGTCTATGTTATTGTAGATAGATGGCCCGTGCTATTGTTCCATTGAATTTTAATTCATTCCTTGAGAAAGCAAAGTTGAAAGATGATGGCAGCAATTACACGTACTGGGTTCGTAACTTGAGGATTATCCTCATTGCTGCACATAAGAATTACGTCCTGGAAGCACCGCTAGGTGCCAAACCCGCTGCAGGAGCAACGCCAGATGTTATGAACGTTTGGCAGAGCAAAGCTGGTAACTACTCAATAGTTCAGTGTGCCATGCTTTACGGCTTAGAACTAGGACTTCAACGACGTTTTGAACGTCATGGAGCATATGAGATGTTCTAGGAGTTAAAGTTAATATTTCAAGCAAATGCCCGGATTGAGAGATATGAAGTCTCCAATAAGTTCTACAGCTGCAAGATGGAGGAGAATAGTTCTGTCAGTGAACATACACTCAGAATGTCTGGGTAACATAACCACTTGATTCGGCTGGGAGTTAATCTTCAGTTGATAGTGTCATTGACAGAGTTCTTCAATCACTGCCACCAAGCTACAAGAGCTTCGTGATGAACTATAATATGCAAGGGATGGATAAGACGATTCCCGAGCTCTTCGCAATGCTAAAGGTTGCGGAGGTAGAAATCAAGAAGGAGCATCAAGTGTTGACGGTCAACAAGACCACGAGTTTCAAGAAAAAGGGTAAAGGGAAGAAGAAAGGGAACTTCAAGAAGAACGGCAACAAGTCGCTGCTCAAGAGAAGAAACCCAAGTCTGTACCTAAGCCTGAGACTGAGTGCTTGTACTGCAAAGGGACGGGTCACTAGAAGCGGAATTGCCCCAAGTATTTGGTGGATAAGAAGGATGGCCAGGTGAACAAAGGTATATGTGATATACATGTTATTGATGTGTACCTTACTAGAGCTCGCAGTAGCACCTGGGTATTTGATACTTGTTATGTTGCTAATATTTGCAACTCGAAACAGGGACTACGGATTAAGCAAAGACTGGCTAAGGACGAGGTGACGATGCGCGTGGGAAATGGTTCCAAAGTCGATGTGATCGTCGTCGGCACGCTACGTCTACATCTACTTTCGGGATTAGTTTTAGGCCAGAATAATTGTTATTTGGTGCCAGCGTTAAGCATGAACATTATATATGGATCTTGTTCGATGCGAGATGGTTATTCATTTAAATCTGAGAATAATGGTTGTTCTATTTATATGAGTAATATCTTTTATGGTCATGCACCCTTGAAGAGTGGTCTATTTGTATTGAATCTCGATAATAGTGATACACATATTCATAATGTTGAAGCCAAAAGATGTAGAGTTCATAATGATAGTGCAAGTTATTTGTGGCACTGCCGTTTGGGTCATATTCGTGTAAAGCGCATGAAGAAACTCCATACTGATGGACTTCTGGAATCACTTGGTACTTGCGAACCATGCCTCATGGTCAAGATGACTAAAACACCATTCTCCGAAACAATGGAGCGAGCAACGGATTTGTTGGAAATCATACATACTGATGTATGTGGTCCAATGAATAGTGAGGCTCGCGGTATCGTTATTTTCTCACCTTCACGGATGATTTAAGTAGATATGGGTATATCTACTTAATGAAACATAAGTCTGAAACATTTGAAAAGTTCAAAGAAATTCAGAGTGAAGTGGAAAATCATCGTAACAAGAAAATAAAGTTTCTACATTCTGATCGTGGAGGAGAATATTTGAGTTAGGAGTTTGGTCTACATTTGAAACAATGTGGAATAGTTTCACACCTCACGCCACCCGGAACACCATAGCGTAATGGTGTGTCCGAACACCGTAATCGTACTTTACTAGATATGGTGCGATCTATGATGTCTCTTACTAATTTTCCGCTATCGTTTTGGGGTTATGCTTTAGAGACAGCTGCATTCATGTTAAATAGGGCACCATAAAAATCTGTTGAGACGACGTCTTATGAACTGTGGTTTGCCAAGAAACCAAAGTTGTCGTTTCTTAAAGTTTGGGGCTGCGATGCTTATGTGAAAAAGTTTCAACCTGATAAGCTCGAACCCAAATCGAAGAAATGTGTCTTCATAGGATACCCAAAGGAAACTGCTAGGTACACCTTCTATCACAGATCCGAAGGCAAGACATTCGTTGCTAAGAATGGATCCTTTCTAGAGAAGGAGTTTCTCTCGAAAGAAGTGAGTGGGAGGAAAGTAGAACTTGATGAGGTAACTGTACCTGCTCCCTTATTGGAAAGTAGTTCATCATAGAAACCGGTTCCTGTGACACCTACACCAATTAGTGAGGAAGCTAATGATGTTGATCATGAAACTTCGGATCAAATTACTACCGAACCTCGTAGGTCAACCAGAGTAAGATCCGCACCAGAGTGGCACGGTAATCCTGTCGGCATTCTGGGAACGGGGGTCCCTAGACTTGCCTGCCTACGGCCTGCGGCGTGGCTCAAAGGGGGGGCCCAGCACGGCCCATCTTCACCAACACAAACCCAAGACCCTTGTGAGGGGCCAAGCCTCGCGGGGCGGACGACGCGGAGCTTCCTCAGGCACGGCCTTGTCAGGCTGGCTCGCAAGGAGGCGGAGAAATCAAGGCGGGGTACCTCGTGAGGTGCCTGTGACGCAAGCCATGATGACTCAGGGCGCCAGGCGGGTGCCAGCCCGCGCAGCGTCCTCCTTTCCTCTTTGGTGCAAAGGGGGCAAGCGTAGCCGCGAAGTACCGAGGCATCAGGCAAAGGTTGCCATTTCAGTGCAACGAGACCAAGACCAGGAGGACTACGAGACGGAGGTCACCGTGGAGCCCAAGACGGCGTCATCACCAGAGCTTTGCGCAGGCAAAGACTACTTTTGTCAGGATAGCTGATACTTGATGTCCCCTTTCAAATTAGCCCACCATTGTTGGCTCCCTTCCCGCTCGATATTTGGGAAGAGGACCAGGGCCTCTATAAATAGGGCCAGCCACCCACATAGCAAGGGGGGAGAGGTTCGTTCGGTCGGTCGGTTAGAGAGAGAAAGAGAAAGACGACTGAACTCCTCCCAGCAGTTCATCGCCCCGGCCAAGAACAGACCCTCGCGAGGCTGTTCTTCCTTGTATCATTCATCATCATCAGCCCAAGAGGCAATCCACCACACCACACACTGGAGTAGGGTGTTACACCACATCGGTGGCCCGAACTAGTATAAACCCTGTGTCTCTTGTGCTGTTCTTCCCATAGTTTTAGATCCTAGCGTGGCGGAGGGGTGCAGGTAGGTAGGAGGCGAAAGCTCCGCACGCACCCCAATGTTAAACCTCAAGGGTCTGCCGGAACCTGAAATCCGACATTTGGCGCGCCAGGTAGGGGTGCGCCGAAATTCGTCTTCCATCACCCCGTTCTCCTCCAACCATCGCGCCCATGTCTGACGCTCGTCGGGCCCGCGTGGAGCGCCGGGCCGCCCTCGCTTCCCGCGTCGCCCAGACGGCCCCTGTCGGCGGGCGTCCTCGATGTTCCCCGTCACCTGCCGTCAATGCCGCCGCCGGCCCGGCGGGGGACGAACAGCAAGCATCGTCTCAGCATCCATCCGTGCGCCAAGACGGCCGCACCGCAACTCCCTCGCTCGCCCCAGCTGGATCTTCGTCCCACGCGCTCCGCGCGCCCATGGAGGCTCGAGCTGCGCTCATCACGGCAAACGAGCTCCTGCACTACCGCCCCGTCGACGACGTCTATGAAGAATGGCTCGACCGCGTCGCCGAGCTCGTCCGCGCCGAAGGGGGCTCTTCCGCGTCGTCCGTTCCACTGCACCGCACCCCGCCCCGCGTGGGCGAAGAGGCTCCGGCGGCACCCCGACCGCCTCCTCCTCAAGAAGACGCCATGGCTCCAAGGCGTGTGGCCCCTGGGCGAAACCTGCTCCGTCAGGTGCCAGCGCAGCAAGAACAGAGCTGCCAAGAAGTCCCTCGCCCGCAAGAAGCTGCCCGGGCGCTCCCTGCTCCAGCACGTCGCGACCATGCTCCTGCTCCCGCGCGTCAAGACCCTGCACTGCTATCAGCTACAGCGCGTGGGGACATGCAAGACTAGGCTCTCCGTCACCCAAGGCCTCCCGTGGCCACAGCAGGCTGCCGCGCCTACACCACCGAACTACGCAGCGTCGCGTGGCCCGGCAAGTTCAAGCCAGACCTGCCTCCTCGCTAAGACGGCACGGCCGACCCTACGGAGTTCCTCCAGCTCTATGAGCTGGGCATTGAAGCTGCCAACGGAGACAAGAAGGTCGTGGTGAACTGGTTTCCCATGGCACTCAAGGACGGGGTCCTCACCTGGCTCCTGAACCTAGCTCCAGGCACAATCTCCTCCTGGGAAGAGATGCGCACCCGCTTCATCGCCAACTTCCAAGGCACTCGCGACCGGCCACCCACCGTGAGCGACATGTGCCGCATCAAGCAACAGCCCGGGGAGACCCTACAGAAGTACATCCAGCGCTTCAACAACGCACGCCTCAAGATTCCCAAGGTGACTGAGGAGGCCATCATCTCGGCCTTCTCCAACGGCGTGCGCGACGTCAAGATGAAGGAGGAGCTGGCGATGCATGAAGACCTGTGCACTTCCTTGGAGCTGTTCAACTTGGCGAACAAGTGCGCCAGGGCTTAGGAAGGGCGTCTCTCCCTCCTCGAGCTGCCTGCGCAGACCCAGAGGAGAAGAAGCTCAAGGCCAAGGATGTGAAGCGCAAGGGGGCTGCCGTGCTCGCAGCAGAACCGGACACCAAGCGGGGCAGATATCAGCCCGAACCTTCCAAGGGCAGCCGGTACTGTGTGTACCACGACCTCCACACCCACAACACCAACGAATGTCAAGAGCTCCGAGCCATGCGTGAAGGAAGGATCGGCCGTCGCCCTGACCGCGGTGACCGGGGCTACGGCCGAGGAGGAGGAAGGAACGCAGGACGCTGGGAAGACCGTGGCCCGCTCCAGGGGTGGCGCGATCAACCTCGTGAGGATCGCTGGCAAGACCCGCCTCGCGAGGGAGGCTGGAGGGATCAGCCTCGCGAGGATTGCTCGCAAGGCAACGCAGCCTCCCGCCGCTGCCGCCGCAGCCAAGGAGAAACGAGGACCGTCACCAGGACGAGGAGGCTGGGGGCTTCTAGGAGCCGCGCGCGATCGCCTGCATCTTGGGCGGAGCACAAGCCCCCGCCTCTCAACGCATCTTCAAGTAGTTTGCCCGCGAAGTGAATGCAGTCCTCCCCAGGCTCGAAGCCACGCGCCCTCTCAGGTGGTCGGCATGCGCCATCATGTTCAGCTCAGCAGATCAGCTCAAGTGTGCGGCTACAGCCGGAGTCCTCCCGATGCTTTGTTCCCCAATTATCAGCAATGTGGTGGTCACCAAGACCCTCATCGATGGCGGGGCAGGGCTCAACGTCCTGTCCGTGGAGACATTCAACAACCTCCAAGTGCCCTACAGCCAGCTTCAGCCAACCAAGCCTTTCTCCTGTATCACCGACGGCTCCACGGTCCCGATTGGGCAGGTCCGCCTCCCTGTCACCTTCGGGGCACGCGACAACTACCGCACCGAGCTCATCGACTTCGACGTTGCCCACATTCGCCTACCGTACAACGCCATCCTTGGGTATCCAGCGCTGGCCAAGTTCATGGCCGTAACTCACCATGGCTACAACGTCCTCAAGATGCCAGGAAGCGGCGGAGTCATCACGGTGCCCTGTGAAGAGAAGGACGCGGTGTGTTCCCTAGAGCGAGCCTTTCAGGCCGCATCACTGGAAGACCCGGATCGTGGAAGCAGGAGGCCTCCCGAGGCCACCCCCAAGAAGAAGAAGACATCGTTCGGCCTGGCCCCTCAGGAGGCAGGCCCCTCCGAGCCCGCGCCTGCCCAGGGGGAACCTCCCTCCATCGCATAGGAAAGCGCACCCAGCGCCCTCCTCAGGCAGGGCACGGGGGCTCTCCCCTGGAGGGCTGCCGACCTAGCTAGGGTCACGAGGGAGGCGCTTGGGCACCACCTGGAGGCATGTTTCGAAGCACGTTTCCCTCAAGAAGGAGCAAGGCAAGGAGATCCATACCCTCAGGAGTTCGTCAGCAAGGCCATTCAGGAGCTACAGGAGTCAAGAGTCATGAGAGGCGGCCATCGCCTACCAGCAGTGGCGCCCCATCCAGGCGAGGATGGCGGGTTGCGCGTCTGCATCGATGTACCAGGGCTCAACCAAGTCTTCTCCCTGGAGCGCCTTTGGCCCTCGCGGGTGGGGCGCTATGGAGTCCCACCCCACAGCTATGTTCGCATGCTTTACGGCTTGCCGAGCGCGGCTGACATGTACCAGCGCCTCATGAGGGGCATCGCGAAGGCACGAGAGGCCAGGCGTTCCGCAGCCCTGGCAGAGATGGAGATGTCCCGCAAGGAGCCGCCAGCGCCTCCAGAGCCTCCCGAGGCCCCTGGGCCTGGGGGGCTCATGAGGATCGGCTCCCGCAGCCCTCCGAGTCTGCTACACCGACACTCCTTCGTCCTCAACATCATCAGGTGACATCTCTCTAGTTTCACTTCCAACTGGGAGCGCCCCCCCCCCAGGGTTGCATTATCCCCAGGCCGCATGGGTCCGTCCCTACGGCATGTGTCCCTTTTTATTTCGCGTCATTAGCTTACCTTGTTGGGGGCGCCCCTCGGGCTGCATGACCCCCCAAGTCGCTCGGGCCAGACCCAGTGATGCCCACATTCCCAGCATCTATTTGAACGAATCCACTTCTTCACGGCTAACGTGTTTTACCTAGTTGCCTGCTCAGCTGACACCAACTAACGAAGCTGCTCCCAAACGGCACGACGCTTGCGCATGGGTCCGTCCCTGCAACGCCAACAAACCTGGATGGCTGAGCTCTGGCCGCGGCAGCCCCGCATAGCGTCACCTCATCAAGCCTTCAGTGCCTCGCTACTCCTCGGAAGCAACCAACGGCTGACTATCGATTGTCATGGCAACCCCTTGTTTTCTCTATGCTGGACCTGCAGGACCTCCTGAAGGAGCTGCTTCAGGCGAGGCTCTTGATGTGTCTCCTTCGCTCTCGTCCGCGTGAACCGCTTGCACGTTAAAGGGGGGGTGCCTGAGCATCGCGACTCAGGGCTCCTACTGGCTCTCCAGCCCTCACCCTCTGGACTTGACCACGGCATCGCGACCTGGCATACCAGCGACGGCTGAGACTCGCTCGAGGGCCAGGACCCGAGGACGTAGAGCAGAAAGGGGAGCAAAGGCAAGGGCAGAGAGACACACGAGGACCTCGCCGAGCAACCTCGTGCCTGCCGAAGCACGGGCCCGGCGACACACCAGAGAGCGGCCCCTGATCATTGAGATAAGTCATCGCCCGGAAGCGCCAGCTGCCGTGGCACCATCCCCGCACCTAATGCCATCCCGTGTGTAAGTGCATCTAGTGCCACCCCTAGTTGGTTTTGGAGTATTGATGACAAACCCAGTTGAGGGACTAATGTGTTTGTGAGAATTGCAGGATAACATAGGTAGAAGTCCCTCATTGATTCGGTTTTCCTACCAGAGATGACCCCTAAAAATGTATGAAGACATTGAAGTCAAAGGTGGTATATGAAGATATTCACATTGAAGACTATGACAAGAGAAGACACCACATGAAGCCTATGGAGCTCGAACACTTAGACCTTTCATAGTTCTCTTTCTTTTGTGTTGAGTCATAGGAACCACCGTACTGTTAAGTGGGGTCCAAGAGAACCAGTCAGAATGTCTGAAGTGATGCTTAAACAAAACCTATGTCTTCGAGTGAAGACTTTGAGAGCGAATCTTGTCCAGAGTCGGGCAAGTCAGCTTTGCTTGGAGCCCAAGTAAAGTTGCCGTTTGAGTTTGAAATCTGACCGTTGGAACATGTGTCAGTTCCTTAGTGACCCAGGGTCATTTTGGACAAATCAGGTCGGGTTGCCAAGTGGCTATAAATAGCCCACCCCCTACAACCATAAACGGTTGGCTGCTCAGATTCAGAGTATGGCTTTTGTCGTTTGAGAGCAACCCACCTCGAAGCCTTTGAGAGAGAATTCCTTACGAGGATAAAGCCCTAACCACCCAGAGCCAAAGAGAAGTAGGCATCACTTAAGTCTTCTTGTCTGTGTGATCTGAAGACTTATTACACTTGAGGACTGTGCATCCTCCAGCCGGTTAGGCATCGCGTTCTGAGCATCCAAGAGACATTGTGGATTGCCCGTAAACAAAGTCTGTGAAGGTTTGGGAGTCTACCTTGAAGACTTACCAGAGTGATTGGGCGAGGTCTGTGTGACCTTAGCTCAGGGGGAATACGGTGAGGACTGGGTGTCCTGAGCTGCGTGTTCAGGACTGGGTGTCCGGGACTATGTGTCCTAAGGTTTAAATACCTAGCCGCCCTAACTAGACGTACAGTTGTCACAGCAACTGGAACTGGTCCAACAAATCATTGTCTTCAACGAGTCACTGGTTTCATCTTCCCTTCCCTTTACTTACTGTTACTCCTTGTGAAGTCATTGTATGTTCGCACTATCTTTTGTCTTCACTGAGTGACTGCATGTTCTGTGTGGCTTCACAATATCTTCCTACCTGATCCTTACTACATTGCAGCTATTAGTCATTGTGCTTTCACTCTATTGAATACTTGACTATGGCTTGCCTAGTGTAGTCTACCTTCTGCTGCAGGGTATTAGGTTTATTTCTATCGTTTGTCTTCATAACTTCCACGTTTTGAAGACTTTCATAAAAATCGCCTATTCACCCCCCCTCTAGTCGATATAACACAGTTTTAATTGGTATAAGAGCAAGGTGCTCCCTTGTTCTGTGTGATTCGGTTTAACCACCTGGAGTTTTAGCTATGTCGACTGCAGGGATAATTAAAGTCTCCGCTGTGTGCCCCGTCTTCGATGGAACTGAATATCCCTACTGGAAGAATAAGATGCGCATGCATCTTGAAGCCATTGACGTCGACCTATGGTATGTCGTCAAGAACGGCATTCCCAAGGCTGGAGAAGGTGTCACTGCTGCTGATGTCAAGAAGTTCGTTCAACTGGACTCTACTGCCAAGAATATCATCTGTGGTCATCTGACCAAAGGACAGAATGGCTGTGTGAGTGCTTTGGAAACATCTAAGCTGGTCTGGGACTGGCTCTCCAAGGTCAATGAAGGCGTCTCAACCCAGAGAGATCAGAGAATCAGTGTCCTTCGCAACCTCTTCAACCGCTTCAAGCGAAATGACAATGAGAATGTCCAGCTCACATTTGACCGACTCACTGACATCACAAATGAGCTTCAAGCCCTCGGCGCTACTGAGATCACCAAGCATGAAGTCGTCAAGACACTACTGAGATCACTTGACAGTTCGTTTGACACCCTAGCCCTGATGATTCAAGAACATCCTGATTTCAAGACACTTGAGCCGTCTGACATACTTGAGAGGCTCAACACACATGAGTTTCAGCTTTCTGAGAAAAGAGATATCTACGGTCCAAACTATGGGCGAACTCGTGCCTTGAAGGCAAAAGCTGTCTCCTCATCTAAAGACGAATCTGACAGCAGTTCTGATGATCCTGAAGACATTGGAAGGGAACTTGCTATGCTTGTCAAGAAGTTCCAAAAATTCACCAAGAAAAAAGGCTTCAGAAAGTCTTCCCGATCAAGCTCAAGGAATGATGAAGCTTCTGCTCATGACTACAAGAAGAAGACATGTCACAAGTGCAAGAAACCTGGCCACTTCATCTCTGAGTGTCCACAGTAGGACAATGAGAACAAAAAGAAGAAGAAGAGCAAGGAATATGACTCTGATGACAAGAAGAAGAAGAAATACTCAAAGTCTTCTTCCAAGTCTTCATCACACAAGAAGAGCTCATCTGGCAAGGCACGTGCTTTTGTTGGCAAGGAAATGGATTCATAGGAGGAGTCCGCTTCTGAGGAGGCGGAGGTGGAGTCTGAGGAGGAGTCTGATTCAGGCGTCGCAAGTCTGGCTACAACATACGTTTCCAAGTCCATCTTCAACACTGATGAAAATGACTTCATCACCGACACCGATGCAAATGACAAGGACTACTCCGCTTCTACCTACTGCTTCATGGCACGCGGTGCCAAGGTAAACCCATGCACTACTCACTATCAAACATCTAGTGACGATGACTCTGATTGTGGTTCAAAACCCAGCTACAAAACACTTGCTAGAATTGCAACTGAACAACAGAAAGCTATGGAACATATTCAAAAACTGTTAGACAGAAGCGATGATCTGTTGGGTGCTGAAATGACTCGATCTGAATCCTTAATTGAAGACATAAAAAATCTTCACGTTAAGTATCAGGAACTTGAAAGTTGTCATGAAACTCTCTCAACAACTCATAAAAAGCTTTCCTATGATTATCTTCAAAGGAAGCAAGATCTTGAGAAATTGAGAGCGGCTCATGAAGATCTTCAAAAGGAAAACGAGTCACTTCACGCCAAACAGATCAGTTCCGCTCAGGAAGGATTTGAACCACCATGTCTTAAATGCATTGAGCGTGATAATGCTACTTCTGTTGCTGAATGTTCTACTGCTACTACTATTGCAATATCTTCAACTGTTGATGTGGTAACTAACCCCTCTGCTGAGGATACCACTGCTATTGCTGATGAGAATGCTAGGTTGAAGACATTGCTTGAAATAGGGATGTACAAAAGTCTTAAATGGCATCAGACACTATGTGATGTCCTCAAAAAGCATATTCTGAACCAAAACCCGAGGAAAGAGGGTGTTGGGTTCGTAAGGAAAATGAATGCTGATGGCTCTTACTGGAAACCTGAGCAGTACCCCAAAACCACGTGGGTTGCTGCAAAGGAACCTTCAGCAGATCCATCCAATCTATCTGGCTTCACTTGTGCTAACCCCATTATCATTGATGAATCCCTTGATGCAAACTATAAACTGTTTAAGAATCAGAATGGTGAAGTGTTGGCCAGGTACATTGGTACTAACTGCAGGAATGGACCGCCTATGAAGAAGATCTGGGTTCCGAAAAGGTTTCTGGAGAATCTTCCTGTGAATGTCATCATGACACCTCACGTGAAGAAGACAAACCTCAGACCAAAGGCTTCATACAGTCCAAAGGCTTCATACAGACAAAGGACTCACCTGAGTTGCACTAACGCAAATGTTTTGCAGGGAAACCATACTCAGGCATATGAATATGAGAGCGGTTCATCAAACCGCCATGTTCATAAGACCAAGAACTATTCTGCTTATTCTTATAAGTACTATTGTCCGCCTGCAAGACTGTTTGCTAGGGCTCCAAAGCCAAAGTTCTCAAATGCTGCACTTAGAATTATTGCTTCTAAGCCACCCTTGAAGATGTGGGTGGCTAAGAAAGCTGAACTCTCTTTTGCAGGGAAAGGTCTCCAGCAGAAAACCAAAATCATCTGACGCTATTGCTGGGGACCTTAAACATCTTGTAGGGCGCAAGATCAAATGCCCGAATGGTCTTACTATGTACTTCGTTCCTGAATCGCTCGCAACTCTCCCTATTAGTCCTAATTTGGATCTAAGCTTTCATAACCCACTGGTTCGTCAAATGTTTTTGCTTCACAATGCTCTTCGTGAAGCCTATCCCCCTAACTGCACTGTAGGGTACGACACCAGCGTCTTCAGAATGGATTATTGATAGTGGGTGTACAAATCACATGACTGGCAAAAGAAGCCTTCTTATGGACTCAGCCTTACGTCCATCCGACAAGAGCCACATCACATTTGCTGACACTGGTAAAAGTAAGGTATTGGGTCTAGGTAGAGTTGCAATCTCAAGGGATTAACACATGGATAAAGTCATGCTTGTTGAATCCCTTGGCTTCAACTTAATGTCTGTCTCAATGCTTTGCGATTTAAACATGATCGTAATATTTGGAAAATATTGTTGCCTTGTTCTAATGGAATCTGACAAGTCTCTAGTATTTGAAGGGTATCGAAAAGATGATTTGTACGTGGTAGATTTCTCAGCAGGACCACAGCTTGCCGTATGTCTTCTAGCAAAAGCTTCAGAATGCTGGCTCTGGCATCGGAGGCTTGGGCATGCTGGCATGAGGAACCTCCACACCCTGGCAAAGAAGAAGCATGTCATAGGCATCGAGGGCATCAAGTTCAAGAAAGATCACTTATGTGGTGCCTGTGAGGCAGGAAAGATGTCAAGAGCCAAACATCCCTCGAAGACAATCATGACCACTACTCGACCCTTCGAACTGCTTCACATGGATCTTTTCGGTCCCACTCATTACTCAACTCTTACTAGTACTGCTTGTCTCTATGGCTTTGTCATTGTTGATGATTATTCTAGATATACTTGGGTGCACATAATCCTTTACAAGACTGAAGTGCAGGATGTCTTCAGACGCTTCGCCAATCGAGCAATGAACAACTATGGCGCCAAGATAAAGCATATCAGAAGTGACAATGGCACTGAATTCAAGAACACTGGCCTTGATACATATCTTGATACCTTGGGCATCACACATGAATTCTCATCCCCGTACACGTCACAGCAGAATGGGGTCGTCGAACGCAAGAACAGAACACTCATTGAGATGGCCAGAACGATGCTAGATGAATACAAGACTCCAAGAAAATTATGGCCTGAAGCCATTGATACTACATGCCATACAATCAATAGTGTTTATCTTCACAAGCTTCTGAACAAGACATCTTATGAGCTCCTTACTGGCAAGAAGCCAAATGTCAGTTACTTCAGAGTATTTGGCGCCAGGTGCTGGATCAAGGACCCACATCACACCTCAAAGTTTGCACCAAAAGCACATGAGGGTTTTATGCTTGGATATGGAAAGGATTCACACTCCTACAGAGTCTTCAAGCTCTTTCATTACAAAGTGGTTGAAACAGTGGATGTGCGGTTCGATGAGATCAACGGTTCACAAAGAGAGCAACTGCCAAATGTGCTAGATGAAGTTCCATCCGGTGAATCAATCAAGCTAATGGGAACTGGAGAAATATACCTTCTGAAGCTCATCCTAAAAAAGAACTTATCATCTCAGCACCTGATCAACATGAAGACAATGCTCAGCCTGAAGACATTCCTTCTAACAACGACAATGATCAGCAAGAGCAAAATCTTCGCCCTGTACATCCTCGCATTGCCAATGAAGTGCGGATTGAAAGAATAATTGATAGCATCAATGCACCCGGTCCACTCACTCGTTCAAGGGCAACTCAGCTAGCAAATTTCTGTGGGCACTTCGCATTCGTCTCAATAACAGAGCCCAAGAAAGTTGAAGAAGCCTTCATGGAACCTGAATGGATTCAAGCTATGCAAGAAGAGCTTCAATAGTTTGAGCTGAATAATGTATGGGAACTGGTTAAGCGTCCTGATCCACGGAAGCACAATATAATAGGCACCAAATGGATATACCACAACAAGCAAGATGAGCATGGTCAAGTTGTCAGAAACAAAGCTCGTCTCGTTGCTCAAGGATATACTCAAGTGGAAGGCATTGACTTCGATGAAACATTTGCTCCTGTGGCTAGACTTGAAGCCATACGCATACTACTGGCCTATGCAAATCATCACAACATACTTCTTTATCAAATGGATGTGAAGAGAGCCTTCCTCAATGGCAAGATTGAAGAAGAAGTGTATGTTGCACAACCTCCTGGCTTTGAAGATCCAAAACATCCTGACATGGTATACAAGCTCAACAAGGCATTGTATGTCCTCAAACAAGCCCCTCGGGCCTGGTATGACACACTCAAATACTTCCTGAAGAGCAAAGGCTTCATACCTGGTTCTCTCGACCCCACTCTCTTCATGAAGACATATGATGGTGAACTGTTTGTGTGCCAAATATATGTGGATGACATTATCTTCGGCTGCACCAATCAGAAGTACAGTGAAGAGTTTGGATATATGATGCAAGAGCAATATCAAATGTCTATGATGGGAGAGCTGAAGTTCTTTCTCTGTCTTCAAATACGACAGCAATGCAACGGCATCTTCATATCTCAAGAGAAGTATCTCAAAGATTGCCTGAAGAAGTTCGGTATGCAAGACTACAAAGGCTTCACGATGCCAATGCCAGCCAAGCATCATCTGGGTCCTGACGACAATGGTAAAGAGTTCGATCAAAAGGTATACCGCTCCATGATTGGTTCTTTACTTTATCTATGTGCATCTAGGCCAGATATTATGCTTAGTGTTTGCATGTGTGCTCGATTTCTAGCGGCACCAAAGGAGTCGCATCACTTAGCTGTGAAGCGAATTCTTCGATATTTGGCTCACACCCCAACTCTAGGATTATGGTATCCAAAGGGCTCAGAGTTTGATCTGGTTGGATTCTCGGATGCTGATTATGCTGGTGACAAAGTTGATCGCAAGTCTACATCAGGCACATGTCACTTTCTGGGACGATCACTTGTATGTTGGTCTTCAAAGAAGCAGAACTGTGTATCTCTCTCCACTGCTGAATCTGAATAGATAGCTACTGGATCTTGCTGCGCTCAGCTTCTGTGGATGAAGCAAACACTCAAGGACTATGGCATTCATCTGAAGCAAGTGCCACTCTAGTGCGACAACAAAAGCGCCATCAAGATTTCCAACAACCCAGTTCAGCACTCGAAGACAAAGCACATTGAAATTGGTCATCACTTTCTCAGAGATCATGTTATGAAGGAAGATATTGATATCATACACATCAACACTGAAGAGCAATTGGCAGATATCTTCACCAAGCCCTTGGATGAGAAGAGATTTTGCAAGTTACGGTGTGAGCTAAATATCCTGGAATCCTCAAATGTCCTGTGATCAGGCACACATCCTAACCCTTATGCATATTGATGACTTAGATGTGCAACACACGAAGTAAAGTATATCTTCAATCAATGAAGACATACATTCTAAGTGTGAATACATTAATGTGGAATTTGGCTTGGAAGCGCCACGATAATTGTGCACCGTGTCTGGGTCTAATACTTCCTATACGGTGGGTAACGCCACCACCAAATGTTCTGTTTGAAGTGTTTCACTCCTGGCGTTACATTTCCTATGTCTTCACATTTGGTTTGGCTTCAATCTCAACATATCTTCATGATTATCTTCACTATGTTGATTATATAGATATATATACTAGTGTTCTGTCCTCTACAGCATTCACTTATAGCTATGTCTTCTTGTTGAATCTTTTGAACTAAGTGAATGTGATCGGACCCTAACCTCTCTATGCTTTCTATCTCAAATTCTATCTCTCCAAATCATATGCATTCTATTGAAACTGTCGAATGTCTTCTTTGCGTCCTTGTCAGCAGAAGATACAGAGACAACCATTAAGTCCGTTTTCAATGCTCATTCCTCCACATGAAACCCGGAGAAGTAGGAACGACCACCCGACAATCCAGGCATGCGTGGGCCGTGGAACAAATCCCAAAATTCCGCATAATGGCCACGCGTTCCTCAGATGCGAATCGCCAGGGGCACCTGTGTAATAACGTAGTGCCGCCCCTGTACCTATAAATACACACTTCACAGCGGTCATTATCTCTTCTTCCACTCCCGCACGAACCCTAGCGCCACCGCTATCCCTCGACGACGCCGGCGACGAAGCACTTCGCTGCCGCAACCTCTCCGACGTCGTCTTCACGCCGACCGCGGACATCATCCTCTCCGCCGTCGCCATAGGTGTCCTCCATCCCCAAGTTAGGGCACGGAAGATCAAACTGCCCGGCCTCCTCTTCCACTCCGTCTAGCAGTTCTTAGTGTGGTAAATAAAACTTCCTTTTTACGGCACCGTTGATCCTATGGCTTTGTCACTTTCCACCACAAGCAGTTTCTATTCACACAAGTTAGATATCTCTCATACTGCATCTCATAACATGCCTAGTATATTCACTTATGCTTCACAAAGTAGTTAGATTCCTCACTTGTATTGATCTGTGGATTCGTACAAATCTGGAACCAACTCCTTATCTATGAGTGAATGTCTTCGCATGATGAGGTCAATGTCTTCTAAACTGATTTATCTTCAAAATCTTCTGAGAATGCATATGACCTCTTCCCCTTCCCTCGCACCTTAATGCTGTCACAGGTACATGTCCGTGGGAGAATCCTTTGGTTCTCATAGTCTACATTCATTTGTAGAATTCTTATAGCATCACATAAATTCTCCCGAAGCCAGTTCCTGTTTGTCCAGCAAGTGAAAACCTTTGAAGCCTCTGAACATATTGAAGCCTTTCAGATTAAGGTTCATGGCTTCAGAAAAATCAGCAAGGAAGGGTGGCAGAAAGCGTCGTGGAGAAACATCTAGAGATCTGCCAGATGACCTCTTAGAACTGTACAAGACAGATCCTGAAGAGGATTACAATCAGTGCAAGACCCGAATCCAATGGATTCGAAGATATTGGGCAGAACAATGGTTCAAATACCGATTTGTAACCCAGGAATATGCTGAGAAAAATGCCATCAAGAGACCGTGGGGAGACATCCTATACAAGAATCTTCAACCCAGGTCCAGAGATGAAGCCATTTAACAAGGCTTCTATCCCTGCATGGTCCGTGGGCCACAACCTGTTGATGCACACCCATCGTCACTGCTATGGTGTCGTGACGACAATCTGTTTAAGCGCAAGTTCCAGTTTGCCCAGAACTCAGTGAAGCAGAACAAGAAGACTTTGGGGTTAGATTTCAACCCTGGTCCCTCAGCTCCAAGGGATGATGGCACACGAGATGCAGAACCCAATGTCATCAGTCCTTTCTACAACCTTGAAGGCCTCATCACCCATATCTTGGTTCAAGGGACTGCAGTGAATGAGCCTGCAGCTGACGCTGAATCAGATGAAGCGCCTGCAGCGCCGAAGCCAAAGAAGTTGAAGAAGCCTAAAGCTTCAAAGCCTGCCCCTTCACCAAAAATCTCACGGGCGAAGCCACTGGCAACTGCACCTCCTGAAGACAGTGTGCAGTCTGAAGATTTATCACGCATCTCCAAGCCCCAAAAGGTCAAGATGCCTCTGCCACACACCGGCCAAGAGCTAACAGTTGCTGCCATTCTGCGCAATGATGCCATTGATCTATCAAGTGATGAAGATCTTGCAGATGACGCTCTTGAGCAACTCATCAAGAGCAAAGAAGAAGCAGAAATCTTCAATGATCTGCCTCTCTTTGATGTAACAATCATCCACAACTTCATTGATGAGTGGTTTGACACGCCACACATCAGCTTCGAAGATCTGCAACTACCCATTGGCCTCAGTGTCGCCTTCCATGGCGCCATTGCTTCAGAACTAGCTATCGCCCAGCGCATTGTTGAACTGAAGCAGAAGATTGAATATGAAAAGGCTCAGTTCAAGAAGCATATGGCCAAGCTCAGCGTGCAAGAAGTGAAGAACTTCAAGATTATGCTGCACGAGCTCAAGGAAGCCTTTCTCAAGAAACATGCAGAAGCTCAAGGTTCTCGTGAGCGCATGAAGGTTCTGGCTGACAGATGTGTGCAAGCCTACAATGAGGCTGACAAGCGCAAGGCCCTTGGGCGTCCTGGCATCGACCCCAGGATGGCCGCAAAGAAGATGAAGAATCCCGCTATGGCTGAACCTGACGCACCAAGGCAGGAAGCAGATCCCATTGTCTTCCCAACTAGAATGACTGGCTCGAAGCCAAAAAGTCGGTCAACCGCTTTAGAGCTCAAGAAGATGAGAACTGCTGAGGCTGAAGCCAGGAAGAGGAAACATCCTGAAGCCTCTCCTATTGCCCCCTCCAAGAAGAAGAGGAAGACCAAGAAAGATCGGGCTGCTCCCACAGAGCCTTTGATAGTTGAACCCATTTCCATGGTTCGTCCTGATGCTGAACGCCAACTGACAATCCATGAGCCTGCTTTCACAGAGGCTCATGAAGCTGAAGACTTTCCAGCAGCTGATCCCATCGCTGCTGAAGACATTGGTCAACATGACCATGTAGAAGATGGTGCAGTCTTTCCTCAGCTCAAAAACAGCAAACTCATCAGCATTGGTCGTCCTCTGACGCCAATCGCTCAGGATGCTTCATGGGCTGATCGCCCACAAGAGGAAGAAGACTCTGAGGCCCAGCCAACACAAACTCCACAAGCGTCGCCCGTGTTGCGCAGGCTTCGCAGAGGTCCAAGGCCTCAAATCTCTGCGTCTGAAGCTAAAACTGCTGAAGACATTCCGGCTGCATCAGCCGATGAAGAAGAAGTACCACAAGCTGCTACTCCCCTGTCCCACCAAGAAGTAGTTCTCGAGGAGAACGTGATTGAACATCTTGAGGCTGCCACCACCAACACCACTGAAGCCACTGACGCTATCATGGCTGAAGCTAATGTGGAGCCCTCACCAACAAAAGCACCAGAAGTCAGCGAAGCCACTGATCCCGCCACTTCTGTTCCTGAGTCTGCTGCTGGTCCCCAGTTCGACTATCATGTTGAGCACAGGCCTCAGGTACAGAAGCCAATCCCAAGATTGCCAAGGTTCCCAGGTCCTGCATCAGCACCTGGCTCCTTCAATATCAATGGCTTCAGAGCAGACAACACATTCTTCAATAGCTCCAGGAACCCCTACTCAAGGGAAAGGATATCATTTGATCGGTTCTGGAGCTATCCACAGCGAAGCTATTACTCCTGCATTCTATACAATCAAGGTCGCATCTTCCCCCACAAGCGTGTTGACATTGAAGCTATAGCTGGTCTGCCCTGTCTGGAACAAGCTCTGGATTGCTTCAAAGAAGTTGGATTGCTGCCATTCGTTACTGACCAAGAGCATTGGAATGAAGAGTTGCTGCTCCAATTCTATGCCACACTTCACATCCGCGGGTATAGCAGAGATCCGAAGACTTGGGTCCTGGAGTGGATGACAGGAAACGTTCATCACGAAGCCAAAGCCTTTGACATCATTGAGCTCACTGGTTTGCCCACTCCTGGCGATCTCTACGAGCATGGCTGTCAGCTTCATAGTGAAGCTATTGAGAGCATCTTTCAGAAGACTGAACCTGATATGAGTCAGATGCTCAGTATGATGAAGTCATTACCCCAAGATGCTGCTTATCCCACAGAGTTCTTCGTTGAAGACCTTGAGTATCTGCCAAGGACTATTTATCACATCATAAGGCGAACTCTCTAGCCCATCAAAGGGCACTCTCCACATGCCAAGCCTGAAGGTGCAATGAAGACTTTGGTCTTCTATATTCTTCATGGAAAATGCTTCAATGCACAGGACTTCTTCATTCGCCAACTTGCTGCATCAGGCTCTGATCTGTTTGGCTTGAAGTTCTACGCCCCATGGGTCATGCGTCTGATCAAACTCCACTCCACTATCTCATATCAGCCATCTGCTCGCAATCATCGGATTTTTCTGCCTGATGTGGATATGTTTATTGAATCCATCTATCCTGAGCCTGCCAAGGAACCTCTAAGTCTTCAGAATGCAGAGCATCAGAGTTTTTCTCAGAACATTGAAGGAGTTGAAGCAGTCACTCGTGTGTATCCTTTGGCTGGCACTACACGTGCACCACATCCTGCTCTCACTGAAGCCACTGACAGTACAACTGCTCCATGACCCAAGAAGCGCACTCGTGTTCTCAACGACCGAGAGCTTCTTGTGGCTCTTCATCAGAAACAGGATAGGCATCATGACTGGCTGAAGCGTCAGATGCAAAGCCTCTTGGTGGATGTTAATCGCATTCGCAATCTTGCCACCAAGAATGCTTTTGTTGCCCATGAAACATCTCGCCGCACATGGAAAGGGCTAACGCTGATGTGTTCTGAAGATGATCTTCAAGAGGATGGCTTCACTGAGCGTTTCAAGTTTGACTCCATACCTCCTCGAAGGGCAGTGCTGCGACGAACTCCATCCCTTGAAGACTCTGAGTTCTCTTCCTCTGCTGCAACTGTGACTGCCAGAGTTATCGAGGATGAAGACAGTGCTACTTCACCGCCACCTCCTTCAGCATGCTTCGACTCTGCTCCAAGCTCTTCAGCACCGCCAAACACCACCAACGACCCTGCTACTTCACCTACTCCTCATGGGAACGAGTAGATGCTCTATGTCCTCAAACCTTTTTGGTCCTTACTGACAAAAGGGGGAGAAGCATATGAGGTTGATACTCTTCAAGCGGGTCCATATGGGTGGGTGCTTTATATTTTACTTCGTGCTTACAACTCTCGTTTTGCTACATTTGATTCTTTGAGTTGTAACACTTAAACTCGATGGTCGTCTGCTACTTATCTGCCACCTTGTTTTGCGATGATAAAATCCGCATGTGCGACGATAAATTCCGCACTTAGATCATTCTGCAGACGTCCATTTTCCATTATGCATGTCATTATCTTCATATACTTTCACATGCATAGTGGATTGTCATCATAAGTTGAAGTGGATCTCCACAAGTACAACCTGCCATGTGCATTTGCATTCCAAAAGCAAATTACTTATATGAACATCTTCACGGGGAGCCCTTGCAACTTATGAAGACAATTCCTTATCCTTTACAATTTCACAGATTATATTCCCCGTTGAAAACTTCAACTAGTTTGTCATCAATCATCAAAAAAGGGGGAGATTCTAAGTGCATCTAGTGCCACCCCTAGTTGGTTTTGGAGTATTGACGACAAACCTAGTTGAGGGACTAATGTGTTTGTGAGAATTGCAGGATAACACAGGTAGAAGTCCCTCATTGATTCGGTTTTCCTACCAGAGATGACCCCTAAAAATGTATGAAGACATTGAAGTCAAAGGTGGTATATGGAGATATTCACATTGAAGGCTATGACAAGAGAAGACACCACATGAAGCCTATGGAGCTCGAAGACTTAGATCTTTCGTAGTTCTCTTTCTTTTGTGTTGAGTCATAGGAACCACCGTACTATTAAGTGGGGTCCAAGAGAACCAGTCAGAATGTCTGAAGTGATGCTTAAACAAAACCTATGTCTTCGAGTGAAGACTTTGAGAGCGAATCTTGTCCAGAGTCGGGCAAGTTAGCTTTGCTTGGAGCCCAAGTAAAGTTGTCGTGTGAGTTTGAAATCTGACTGTTGGAACACGTGTCAGTTCCTTAGTGACCCAGGGTCATTTCGGACAAATCAGGTCAGGTTGCCAAGTGGCTATAAATAGCCCACCCCCTACAACCATAAACGGTTGGCTGCTCAGATTCAGAGTACGGCTTTTGTCGTTTGAGAGCAACCCACCTCGAAGCCTTTGAGAGAGAATTCCTTGCGAGGATAAAGCCCTAACCACCCAGAGCCAAAGAGAATTAGGCATCACTTAAGTCTTCTTGTCTGTGTGATCTGAAGACTTATTACACTTGAGGACTGTGCATCCTCCAGCCGGTTAGGCGTCGCGTTCTGAGCATCCAAGAGACATTGTGGATTGCCCGTGAACAAAGTCTGTGAAGGTTTGGGAGTCTACCTTGAAGACTTACCAGAGTGATTGGGCGAGGTCTGTGTGACCTTAGCTCAGGGGGAATACGGTGAGGACTGGGTGTCCTGAGCTGCGTGTTCAGGACTGGGTGTCCGGGACTGTGTGTCCTAAGGTTTAAATACCTAGCCACCCTAACCAGACGTATAGTTGTCACAGCAACTGGAACTGGTCCAACAAATCATTGTCTTCAATGAGTCACTGGTTTCATCTTCCCTTCCCTTTACTTACTGTTACTCCTTGTGAAGTCATTGTATGTTCGCACTATCTTTTGTCTTCACTGAGTGACTGCATGTTCTGTGTGGCTTCACAATATCTTCCTACCTGATCCTTACTACATTGCTGCTATTAGTCATTGTGCTTTCACTCTATTGAATACTTGACTATGGCTTGCCTAGTGTAGTCTACCTTCCGCTGCAGGGTATTAGGTTTATTTCTATCGTTTGTCTTCATAACTTCCATGTTTTGAAGACTTCCATAAAAATCGCCTATTCACCCCCCCCTCTAGTTGATATAACGCACTTTCACCGTGTTAGTGACGCCATTCTCCTTTCTCACCAAACGACGGCTGCTTGAGCGCCAAAGGGGACCTCCTGAGCATCGCGACTCAGGGGCTCTTACCGGACTCCGGGTCGCTCACCTCCTGGCCTTGACCAGGGCATCACGACCTGGCATACCAGCGACGGCTGTAGCCGCCTTGAGACTGGGACCTGTCGGCGCAGAGCACCAAGCCCTCGTGAGGTTCGAAAGGGAGGACCAAGCTAAGGCGAAATGAGCAACTCGCACAAATTTATGACAAGGGTTATATTAACAAAATAGGATCACAGGCACCTTACAAGCCCCTACGGGATGCGTTTTTGACTCCTCGTAGGGAACGGATCCTCAAGGGACACAAACTACGTGCGTCCCTGCAAAAGACGCCATCATCAACAATGGGTCGTCAAGCACCGACGCCAACCCCATCCAGATCAGAGTCGGCGGCGGCCTGACGAGCCCGCCCTGCTCCAGGAGCGGCGCCGGCTCGGGGGCTCGTAGCTGTCGTCGCTCATCTCCGGAGTCGCGAAGAACTCGCCGGAGTCGCTGGAACCTCCGGCGTCTCCACCGCCTGAGGAGCCTCCAAGGGAGCGGGTAGTGAGCCCAGTCCTCGCTGCAGCAGGGCCCAGGCCACCTTCCCCAGGGCAGCACTCCAGCCGGTGCCCGCTCGCATCGAAGACCTTGAAGAGCATCACCGAAGCACCGTCGTAGTCCAAGTGGATCGCGAAGACACCCCTTGTCCTGCAAACCCGGGCGATCTCTCTCCATCCCCGAGTCATGTAGACCTCGCTCGGGGCGACGACCGCGACCTCTGCCTCGGTCGCGAGGGTGCTGTAGCCGGCGTGCTGCAGCCAGAGCTCCAGGGGCTCCCCCCGCGGGATGATGGAGGCGAAGAAGGGAGGCAGGCGGATCAAAGACTAAAGAGGAATGGCGACGTGGAGCACGAACTCTTGGGAGGAGCCCTCGGTGTGGACCCCAGGGGGGACGACCCACACCTTCGTGACCCGTCGGCACCGACGGCGGCGCCGCCCATGGCGGTCAGCATCAGCTCCTCCAAGGCCCTCGACGTGGGCGTACAATGGGAGCGGGAACCCCGGCAGCGCCCGCTCGCACAAAGGCCTCGACACCACCTGAAGGGCCCCCTTGTCCGGGCCACAGTGGGCGAGCCGTTTCTTCGGCGGTAGTGGGTCTGGCCCCTCTCGGGGAGCCTTTCCCTTCTCAACCGTCGAGAACCAGCGGATCGGAGCCATCGCGGCAAGACGGAACAAGGATCAGGAAGAAGGAGAAGCAAGGAGGGATGGACTGGAAGGGCGTGTGCCGTTCCGTACTTATAGCCAGCGAAGGCCAACCGCCGGCCTCCACGATCGCAGGTAGTCATGACCTGTTTTGCATGCAGGGACTCGTCCAATATGTGCAGTTGCCGAGGCGCCATGGAGAAGTGGAGACGCTCACGTCCAATCAACTGCCACGCGGCGCCCAAGGCCGCAGGCTGTTAGGGCCCGCAGTGCTTCGCCCTCGCCCTTCCGCCTCCCTGCACGGCCAAGTCCGGGCGCGCCTTGGGCCCGGGGGCTACTGTTGGCGTTCTGGGAACGGGGGTCCCCAAACTTGCCTGCCTGCGGCGTGGCTCAAAGGGGGGGCCCAGCATGGCCCATCTTCACCAACACAAACCCAAGACCCTCGCGAGGGGCCAAGCCTCGCGGGGTAGATGACGTGGAGCTTCCTCAGGCACGGCCTCGTCAGGCTGGCTCGCGAGGAGGCAGAGAAATCAAGGCGGGGTACCTCGTGAGGTGCCCGTGACGCAAGCCATGACGACTCAGGGCGCCAGGCAGGTGCCAGCCCGCGCAGCGTCCTCCTTTCCTATTTGGTGCAAAGGGGGCAAGCGCAGCCGCGGAGTACCGAGGCATCAGGCAAAGGTTGCCATTTCGGTGCAATGAGACCAAGACCAGGAGGACTACGAGACGGAGGTCACCGTGGAGCCCAAGACGGCATCATCACCAGAGCTTTGCGCAGGCGAAGACTACTTTTGTCAGGATAGCTGATACTTGCTGTCCCCTTTCAAATTAGCCCGCCATTGTTGGATCCCTTCCCGCTCGATATTTGGGAAGAGGACCAGGGCCTCTATAAATAGGGCCAGCCACCCACATAGCAAGGGGGAGAGGTTCGTTCGGTCGGTCGGTTAGAGAGAGAAAGAGAAAGACGACTGAACTCCTCCCAGCAGTTCATCGCCCCAGCCAAGAACAGACCCTCGCGAGGCTGTTCTTCCTTGTATCGTTCATCATCATCAGCCCAAGAGGCAATCCACCACACCACACACTGGAGTAGGGTGTTACACCACATCGGTGGCCCGAACCAGTATAAACCCTCTGTCTCTTGTGCTGTTCTTACCATAGTTTTAGATCCTAGCGTGGCAGAGCGGTGCAGGTAGGTAGGAGGCGAAAGCTCCATGCGCACCCCAGTGTTCGAACCTCAAGGGTCTGCTGGAACCCGAAATCCGACAAATCCTATTCTGGAGGTCATGTTACTTGACCATGACGAGCCTACGAACTATGAGGAAGTGATGATGAGCCCAGATTCCGAAAAATGGCTTGAAGCCATGAAATCTGAGATGGGATACATGTATGAGAACAAAGTGTGGACTTTGGTTGACTTGCCCGATGATCGGCAAGCCATCGAGAATAAATGGATCTTCAAGAAGAAGACTGACACTGACGGTAACATTACTGTCTACAAAGCTCGACTTGTTGTGAAAGGTTTTCGGCAAGTTCAAGGAGTTGACTATGATGAGACCTTCTCACCCGTAGCGATTCTTAAGTCTGTCTGAATCATGTTAGCAATTTGTGGGGACCCCGACTCATAAGTCGTGATCACCGAATGCACGTGTACAGTGATCCCAGAGATCAATGCTCACTGAACACACAGAAGCTGAATAACAAGAGTCTTACATCCATACATACCGTCTTACACAAATTATGACCATTATGGTCAAGTTTTACATTGATAAAGCCTTAAGGGCTGAACATCAAATGAAACACAAGTAGCAGAAATCTTCGTCGATGAGTAGAGCCCATGCCATCTGCCTTAACCCTACAGGCATGCTGACTCGGAAACGTACTAGTTCGCATGTTCGTCTCCAAAGGACTCTTCTTCGAACTCCGATTCTTCCATGCCTGGCCAATTAAATAACCAGTGGCAAGCCAATGAGTACTTTGAATGTACTTGCAAGCAACCCATGTTTGGGCTCAAGATACAACAATGCATGACATAGGTAAATTTTTGCAGAAAGCTGATTTTGTCATGTTATGACATGTTCAATAACTGGTAAACCATGCATCGCATGGATTCAAGTAACCATAGGGGCTGATTACAGATATCAACATAAAGGGAGAGGGCTCCAACCCAACTCATTCATGTCAAGTCCTTTGTCTTGACCCAAGAAGTACTTCCCACACACACTGGTTTGTAAACAAGTGGACGTAGCCCAAGAGCGGTTACCCAACTGTCCTTGACCATGGACACGACTATTCGAACAGTTTTACACTATGCAGAGGTTGCACACTTTACCCACAAGATCCGGGGAACTTCCATGTCATCCACGACCCGCGGTACCTCAAGTACCCGGGGTAAGCACCCGATCACTATCTTTCCCTAGACGACACTAACAAGGAGTCCACTCGTTGTTCCGTATCCTCACGATGTACATCATACGAGACTCACTCGAGATCGTAACATCCGAGAGGGGACAGAACAGTGTATCTGGTGCCCTGTGAAAATAGTCATGGCCGCCCTACCTGGCACGACCCCGTCCCGAGAGAGTGCACCAACAACTCTCCCATCACTAGTAATACGGGCTCCAAGCTAGTATCGGCCTAGGTAATCAATAATGCCCTTTCCCATACAAGGGTAGAGTGGTTGCGCATGTAAGGTTGGAATAACGGTCGCAACTTAAACTAATCCGTTTTGAAAAACAACACACACACTTGCCTCGGTACACCACTTCGTCATGAAGTGGTTACCCAACTCATATCTCCCCCCGGGCATAAGTGGCACCCGATGGGGGTTTTCAAAAAGTCTTTTGAAAATACTTTGTCTCCATCACCATGCATATTCCCGGCCCTTTTTGCGTAGCAACTACTTTAGCATCCTATCTACTCCCACCGGCATAACCCTCATAAGAAGGTAGGGTCATGCACAATGCAAGTATCAACAAGGAGGAAATGAAGGCAACCCACCAAAGTGGCTACCATCTCATCATGATTCCGATGCAACAATAATAAAGTGCTATATGAAATGCATAAAAAGGGTTTCATAGACATGGTTAAAGGGCTGCTTGCCTGGCTCAACAAAGTCTTCTGGGTCTTCAAAGTCTTCTGGTCCAACTCCTTCATCAGCAACGCAATCTATCGTAGCAAAATAATAACGAGAAAATAAGGCAATAATAAAACAGAAAAACCAAAGTGCTCAGGAAAATGTCAACTCATTTTTGTTAAATACTAGGTTGAAAACTAAGAAGGGGAAAATTCCTAGTTCTGGTTTTGGAGTAGCAGAATAGAAGAAATGGATTTTTAGACGGGTTTAAATATATTCAAATTTGAATTTGAATATGAACAATACATAAAAGTTGTTTGGACATGAGTGAAAATTATACCATTAAATAGGTGGGATTTTTAGAAAAATATGGGAGTTGGAATTACTTCATTTGGATGAATATTTAATCCAGTGGAAATTTTGGAAACTTACAGAAAAAGAAAAGGAAAAAGGCCACTGTGCAACTGGGCCTATTCGGCCACAGTGCAGCAGGCCCAGGGGGAATCCAACCCGCGCAAGGCTGCCACGTCGAAGGCGTATTTGGGAAATATGCCTCCAGCCGACGCAGCGAACCGGTACGCGCGCGCGTGTGTTTTAAACCTGACGTGTGGGACCCACACGTCAGGACATGAGGCTGACGGACGAGCCCCACGGCCGTCGTCGTCAACCTTGGGTCAGAGAGGGCGGTGAGCTCACCGGCGCTGCTGTGGTCGACGGCAAGGCGATCTGAGGGCACTGGCGTGCTCAGGGCGGAGTCGTCGTTCGGGTGGAGGTGGAGGTGGTCGCCGGGGTGCAGGGGTTCGCCGGCGACGAGGAAGCCGGTGGCAGAGCTTCGGGAGGTGCTTGCCCCGGTCGATTTCGGCTGCAAAAGAGAGGGAAACAGATGGCGAATGGTCAGGGAGGTGTGGCGGGTCCAGATCGAGAGAGAGAGAAGGGGCGGAGAGAGCCCGTACCCCGAGATCAACGACAACCCGAGGCGGCGGAGCTCGAGCTCGATCTCGAGCTCGGGTGCTCCTGGAGGAGAGTGGAGGGCACAGGGGGCCTATTTGGAGTAGGTAGGAGCGAGTGGTGGTGAGTGAGAGGCTCAGGGAGGCCTTTAAGTAGGCGAGCCACGTCACCGTAGACCCATGCGCCGGCGAGGTTGTTGTCGTTGTTGTGGGTCACGGGGGCGCGCGTGGGCGTGTCTGGGGTGCTCGTGGGTTTGGTCCAGAGCGAGGGAAAGAAGAGAGAGAGGGAGCAGGGGGCCAGAGGCACCGCGCGTGTGAGCACGCTCACTGGTGCGCTCGGGCGGTCCTCGCGCGTGTGAGCTAGGGCGAGAGGAGGGAGAAGGAGGAGGGGGCTGACCAGCTGCTGTGTTGCGGACGTCGAGGCGTCTTGTCGGGCACGCTGGGGAGGCCCGAGGTGGCCGGGGCGGTTGGAAGGGGGCGGCTACAGTGCGGGAGCGCACTGTAGCGCGCTCCAGAGCACCCAAATGGCCGGCATGGCCATTTTCTATGCAGTGTGGGCATGGCCAAAGGTGTCTGGTGGCTCTAGGGAGGAGTAAAGAAGTAGGAGATGGCCTTGGATGCCGTGGGTGGCCAGTAGGAGAGGAGAGAGGTAGAAGAAGAGGGAGAAATGGGCTGTCCAGAGAGAGAAAGTGGGGTTTTACCCATCCAATAATTGAACTGTGGATTTTCCATTGTTACTAGAGGTGAAAGGGGACTAGGAGGGGTTGTGGTAAAGAGTGGAGCTCATGGAGATTAGTGGAAGAGCCCCAAATAGGGTTTTAGTTAACATGCAGAAGGTGTTTGATATGGTTATGGGGTACTTGCACTAATTTACTTCTTGTGGCACTTGGCAGGGGTCTTTGTCATGACAAAATGACAGGGGAAAAGGAAGATGAGCTCATTTGGAAGAGTTTGCTAATGAAGCTTTGGCAAACCCTAGAAATTAGCAGAAATGAACTTGTGTAGATCTAGTTGAGAAAATCACTTCTCCTTGATGCACCACTTGGTGTAGTGACCTCATTTGGTCATATGAACATGCCCACAAAAGTTGGGGTCAAGGAGAGAAAGTTGGTAGTACAAATTTGTTCAAATTTGATTCTGGTCAGAGAGGGTTTTGGGGCTTTTTGGTGAACCAAAATGACCTTGATTGACATGAGGCTTTGCGAGGTGATCACAACATGCATTTGTGACTTGCTGGATTTCCCTTGGATTTTTATGAAAATATTTCCTGTAGAAATATTTCAAATCCTTGAAATGGGCAGAAATGGTTTTGGGAGGTTTTGTCCAATATTTTGATCATGACCATATGTTAAAACTCTTATATATGGGAAATATATGCCCACTGAGTTTCCCTGATTTTTGTCAAATATTTTTAAAATAATAAAATAATTTTTCCCTATTAAAGACCATTTCTGGCCTTAAGAAAAAGCTTTTAAATAACATAGGAAAATAACTTTTAAAATTATCTTTTTGTGGTTTATGGGAATCCTATATCTAATAGGTTTCAAATATACTCTTTGAAATATTTTTCATCCCCCAAATCAGGTACTTGCAGTGCAAACCTCAATCCAGGGGTTTTTGGAAAACTAATTTTTGAAAATACTATTTGGCCAAATTATTTTTGTAAGAAAATACTATATTGCACTATACACATGGCATGATCATTGGGCAGAAGTTTGGGGCAAGGAAATGAAGTACAGAAGGTGGAGTAGTTGACTTTAAAGAGCACTTAAAAACCACACAGAGAAATCCAACCCCAAAATAAAAGCCAAATAATGCAAAAGTTTTTGTTGGTCCAAATTTTCATGCTTTACTAATGCAAATGACATGTTACAAAATGCAGGGTGTGACACAATTGCCGCATTTTATCATTATGAAATTTGGCAAATGGATGTCAAGACTGCATTCCTGAATGGATTTCTGGAAGAAGAGTTGTATATGATGCAACCTAAAGGTTTTATCGATCCAAAGGGTACTAACAAAGTGTGCAAGCTCCAGCGATCCATTTATGGACTGGTGCAAGCCTCTCGGAGTTGGAATAAATGTTTTGATAGGGTGATCAAAGCATATGGTTTTATACAGACTTTTGGAGAAGCCTGCATTTACAAGAAATTGAGTGGGAGCTCTATAGCATTTCTAATATTATATGTGGATGACATATTGTTTATTGGAAATGATACAAAATTTCTGGATAGCATAAAAGGATACTTGAATAAGATTGTTTCAATGAAAGACCTCGGTGAAGCTGCTTATATATTGGGCATCAAGATCTATAGAGATAGATCAAGACGCTTAATTGGACTTTCACAAAGCACATACCTTGATTAAGTTTTGAAGAAGTTCAAAATGGATCAAGCTAAGAAAGGGTTCTTGCCTATGTTACAAGGTGTGAAGTTGAGTAAGGCTCAATGCCCGACCACTACAGAAGATAGAGAGAAAATGAAAAGTGTTCCCTATGCTTCAGCCATAGCCTCTATCATGTATACAACATTGTGTACCAGACCTGATGTGTGCCTTGCTATTAGTTTAGCAGGGAGGTGTAACACCCATGATGGGGCTATATCTCCCACATGTCAAAGCACGACTTAGAGGCATAACCGCATAGTAGGCATGTCGCAAGAGGGGAAATCTTTACACATCCCATATACTGAATAAGAAAGGGATAAAGAGTTGGCTTACAATCGCCACTTCACACAATACATAAATATAGCATTACATCATCCAGAATACAATCAAGGTCCGACTACAAAACCAAAATAAAAGAAGACCACCCCTAATGCTTAGATCCCCGATTGCCCCGACTGGGCTCCGCTACTGATCAACTGGAAACGAAAACGACACAACAAACACGATCTTCATCGAGCTCCCATCTGAGCTGGGTTGCGTCACCTGCACTGGTTTCATCGGCACCTGCAACTAGTTTTGGAAGTAAATCTGTGAGTCACAGGGACTCAGCAATCTCACACCCTCGTGATCAAGACTATTTAAGCTTATAGGTAGGAAAAGGTAGTGAGGTGGAGCTGCAGCAAGAACTAGCATATATGGTAGCTAACTTACGCAAATGAGAGCGAGAAGAGAAGCAAAGCACGGTTGATAAGCTATAAAGATCAAGAAGTGATCCTGAAACTACTTACTTTCAAGCATAATACAAGAACCATGTTCACTTCTGGACTCCGCCGAGAAGACACCATCACAGCTACACACACGGTTGATGCATTTTAATTAAGTTAAGTGTCAAGTTCTCTACAACCGGACATTAACAAATTCCCATCTGCCCATAACCGCGAGCACGGCTTTAGAAAGTTCAAAACCCTGCAGGGGTGTCCCAACTTAGCCCATCACAAGCTCTCACGGTCAACGAAGGATATTCCTTCTCCCAGGAAGACCCGATCGGACTCAGAATCCCGGTTACAAGACATTTCGACAATGGTTAAACAAGACCAGCAAAGCCGCCCGATGCACCGACAATCCCGATAGGAGCTGCACATATCTCGTTCTCAGGGCAACACCGGATAGGTCAAGCTACGAGTAAAACCAACCCTCAAGTTTCCCCGAGGTGGCCCCGCAGGCTACCCGTTTCGGACCAACACTTAGAAAACCACTGGCACAGGGGGGTTAAAATAAAGATGACCCTTGAGTCTGCAGAACCCAAGGGAAAAGGTTTAGGTGGCAAATGGTAAAACTAAGGTTGGGCCTTGCTGGAGGAGTTTTATTCAAGGCGAACTGTCAAGGGGTTCCCATTATAACCCAACCGCGTAAGGAACGCAAAA
The DNA here is from genome assembly GCF_018294505.1 of Triticum aestivum. Taxonomy (NCBI): domain Eukaryota; kingdom Viridiplantae; phylum Streptophyta; class Magnoliopsida; order Poales; family Poaceae; genus Triticum; species Triticum aestivum. The sequence continues at coordinate 151,582,344 of NC_057800.1, read as the reverse complement.
TCAAGGAACATAACACCGGTATGACAGAAACTAGGGCGGCAAGAGTGGAACAAAACACCAGGCATAAGGCAGAGCCTTCCACCCTTTACCAAGTATATAGGTGCATTAAGGTAAACGAGATATAATAATGATATCCCAACAAATATCCAAGTTCCAACAAGGAACAAACTTCACCTTCACCTGCAACTAACAACGCTATAAGAGGGGCTGAGCAAAGCGGTAACATAGCCAAACAACGGTTTGCTAGGACAAGGTGGGTTAGAGGCTTGACATGGCAATATGGGAGGCATGATATAGCAAGTGGTAGGTATCGCGTCATAGCAAAAGAGCAAGCAACTAGCAAGGAAAGGTAGAAGTGATTTCGGGGGTATGGTCATCTTGCCTGAAATCCTGCAAGGAAGAAGAAAGAGTCCATGAAGAAGACAACCGGACGTAGTCGAACGAATCCTCACAAACGCGACGTTATCGGAACTAACCCGAAGAAGCAACACCGGAAAGAAGCAAACAACATAGTAAACAACCATCACATAATCATGGCATGATGCACAATCAAGTATGATGCATGTCCGATTAATGAGGCATGGCATGGAAAAATGCACAAGCAACACTACAAGTTAAGTGGAGGTCAATATGCAACGAGTTGCATATTATTGATAAAACACCACCGACTTATTTAGTTCTCTCTCATTTAGGTACCCAACAATATTAAATGTTGTTAAACATGGCAAGAGGTGAAGCATATGAAAACTAACTATCTAGTCAAGTTTAAATGAGGCCGGAACAACAAACAACAATTCCGGAAAATCCTCATATGCAATTTATGGATTTGGCACTGTTCTGTCCTAAACAATATTTTAGAGTTGTTAAACATGCAAAGTAAAGCCACCATGTTAAACTAGGCATTTTTCTACCCCATTTACATATAAAGTTTATTAAGTTTGGAGCTACGGTTATTTAGTTATGAATTAAAGCATTTTTGCATGGCATAAGAGCAAAATAATGCAAACAGCAGTTTAAGCATTTTAAACATGGATGAAAGTTGGATATTATTAAACTAGATGAAATTCTAGTCATATTTCATATATAAAGTCATTACATATGATGCATTAATCATAAGTTATTATATGCATGAAGACTAGGGGTTTTTCTGTAAAACCGTAAACTCTGGATAAAAGGACAAATTTGTAGAACAGAAAAAAATAAGAGATGGGCTGAAACTGAGGCGGACTGGGCTGCGGGGAACTGCTCACGCTGGGCCAATAGCAACTGGGCCCGCTCTGTGGGCTGCAGGAAAGAGGTGGCGCTGGCCTTGGTGCAAGAAGCGGCCCAGGCACGGATCTGGGCAGGCGAGGCCGGTTCGTGCGCGTGTGGTCGAGGGGCATGGTCAACGTAGGCAGGGGATCGGGCAGTTCTTGGCACTGGCCTCGACCTGTCGCTCGAAGCAGAGGAAGCCAGCAGGTGCTGGCAGCAGGTCGACGCCGCGGGGCGAGGCGGCTGCAACAGGACTTGGCAGCGCCGGCGGCAGGGGAAGCATGGACCCAGCCGGATCCAGGCGATGCAGAGGGTTGGGGAGGTGCGTCGACAGCTCGGTGTCCTCCAGGCACGGGCAAGGAGGAGCTCCAGCGGCGGGCATGTGATAGCCTGGCTTATTAGGGATGATAGACTACTCATATCAATAAGGAATTCCTTCTTTTCCGGGAGTCCATTTGGACAGAACTCCAAAGTTAAGCGTGCTTAGCTTGGAATAGTGTCAAGACGGGTGACCGACCGGGAAGTTGCTCCCGGGTGCGCATGAGTGAGGACAAAGTGCGCAGAAAAGACTAGTATTGATCTATGGGGCCAGTCTAGATCCCGCCAGGAGTAACGACCACCGGCGGGTGTGTCCGGGGCGTCACAAGTTGGTATCAGAGCCGACCCTCGCGGTTACACAGATGGTTGCGGACAGGTACGTGGTCATGTTGTTCAGGACGTTTGTGACCCGTCGTGGCACACGGCATGGCACATGTACCAGACTGGATGCACAGACGTTTGTGCCAAGAGGGAACATTCATGTGGCCCGATGAGGACGTCGGTTCCCCTGAGTGGGGGTGTATGTGATAGCCTGGCTTATTAGGGATGATAGACTACTCATATCAATAAGGAATTCCTTCTTTTTCGGGAGCCCATTCGGACAGAACTCCAAAGTTAAGCGTGCTTAGCTTGGAGTAGTGTCAAGATGGGTGACCGACCGGGAAGTTGCTCCTGGGTGTGCATGAGTGAGGACAAAGTGCGTAGAAAAGACTAGTATTGATCTGTGAGGCCAGTCTAGATCCTGCCAGGAGTAACGACCACCGGCGGGTGTGTCCGGGGCATTACAGGGCATCGCAGGAGGTCCGGGACGGGGCACCGGCGTCCAGATCCGGCTAGACCTCAGCGCAGGCGGTTCCGTGGCCGGTCGAAGAAGAAGCAGGTAGTAGAAACTTGGAGTGTAGGCGATGGAATGGAGCAGACGAGGTTGAGCTTGGGGCAGTCGATGCAGACGAGGGAAGCGGCGGGACTTCGGCGCGGCAGGGACCTCGGTGGATGGGGTTGAGCTGGAGGGGCTCGGGGCCTCAGGTGCGGGAGGCGCGAACAACGACGAGGATGCAGGGGAGGCTCGGGCAGCGCGCGGGGCTGCTGCTGCTGGCCGGCGGCCACCGGTGCGAGGATGGGTTCCCTCGGTGCTTGGGCAGAGGAGAGGTTGGATCGAGAGGTGGAGGCTCGGGCGCTAGTTGAGTGGATCGGACAGGGGAAGATCCCGAGGGGGATTTGGAAAGCGGTGGCGGGCGACGGGACACATCTCCTAGATTTTAGGGTTAGAGTAGATTAGGTATATAAATAGGTGAAATGAGGGGAATTTGGATCACCCGATCGAGATCGGACGGTCGAGAAAGAATAGCCTAGGGGAGTCCAAAAAGAAAAATGGAGATATTTTATAGATGTTAGGGGATGATTCGGATCCAATGGTAACGACAGAGCGGGTCGGGTTCGGGGAAGTTTCGGACACGCGCGAGGGGTCGATGCACTGTGCAAAGAGGGGGGTAGGTTAGGCCTAGTGGGTTGTGAAGAGGAGGTTGGGCTGAGATGAGAGGGAAAGAGTGCAGCCCAGCAACTGTTTCCGGAGACCGAAAACGTCCGACGTTAGACCGACTATATTGCCGCTATAGATATCTGTTGGGGCATCAAACGAACTCCGAATGCGATGGAACTTCGCAGGCGACCTACTCACAACATAACAACACCGCATGCCAACTTTCAACCCATACCGAGAACATTTTCTGGCCACTTATAAAATACTATTTCGGACGTGCCACGGGCGCGTGCGAGTGTGTCTGGGCTCAGAACGGACAACAGAAGGAAACTGAGAAACCCGGACGGATGCAAGTTTTGAAAACATGCAGATGCAATGTGGATGATGACATGGCAAGATGTGACACGCAAGCAAATGACAAGGCAACAACAACGAATAACTGGAAGTCACCTGGCGCGTCGGTCTCAGGGCGTCACAACACTCCACCACTACGAGAGGATCTCGTCCCGAGATCTAGGATGGCACCGGAGGGAAAAGGAAGGGGTAAAACAAAGTTGCTTCTTTGACAAACGAGTGAAACCAAAGACCTTGAAATGTTGAACAACTTGAAAAAAAGAATACCACGGAGATGATCTAAGTTGAAAACACTCCGTTGGGAAAGAGGAACAAGGAAGAACAAATTCAGACAACACTCCGGTTGAAAAGAGATGCAAGACTAGATAAGATGGAAAGAACTTGAGTAGAGGGCACAACACTCCGGTTAATGGATAAGCACGAAAAGAACACAATCCTCACCATTCGAGATGATGATAGAAAAGAGCAACATCACAATGCCTCCGGAAGAAAAGAAAGAATGGAATGGCATGAATGGAGGGAAAACGAGATCTTGATAGAGCATGCTTACGACAAATGCTGGAATGGAGTTGTTGGAAAAGCCAACAATGAAAAGGATAACTTTGATGTGGACTTATAGAAGACATCTCAAAATTATGAGGTGACAACTTGCCACTCACGGAAAAGATTTGATTGGGAGCTAGAAAAAAGATAGAAATCTTCTTCCACCGAGGTGATAAGGATAAAACTTGGATCATAGATAATCACCAGAAAGAGCAACATTCCCAATGGAAGGCTTTGGGTGAAATTTATACCAAGATAACTCCATGGAAGAAAGTGATGGGTTTAAATACCTCATTCTTGTGAATGAAGAATGATATATTACCACCTCAAAAGATAAGGGAGAACAATTGCACTCCGGATTGCAAGATGAAAATTTTTTGAGCTCCTCTGAAAAGAATCTCAATGAACACTTCGAGAAGGAATTAAATCCTTGATGAACCATCATGTAGAACCTCCATGAAGAACTCCGGTAATAAAAGACTGATCAAACGAAAGGAAAGAGAACTTGAAAACACAAGGTGAAGACTTGAAATGATTTAGATGGAGCTCGCGATGATGTAACCGAGCAAACTTGGAGCTCCAGAAAAGAAAGATGAGCAATTGAAACCAAGAATTTTCGATGAACCTCCGGAATAAAGAATTAATCACTTGGGTGAAACAAGAATAAGAATTACACTATGCTTATCCTTCATCAATTAAATTGATGACAAGCAACGGATTGCATACAACTTAATCTCGTAGAAAGGATTAAGATAGATATGGAGCAAACTTGAGAAGGACTTCAATGAACCGCCGGTAGAATTGAAACAAAAAATGAATTGCTATGATAACCAAGGAAGAGAGATCTTGAACGAACCACCGTATGAATTGAAAATGAACGAAGAAAAGATAAAGAAACACCGGGAAGAATTAGAAAATGAACGAAGATACTTGATAGGATTTAGATACATGAGAACAAATAGATCATGAGCTGATTAGAGAATACTTGAACGATGCACCGGGACGATTTAGAGAATGAGAGCTGAAAGCTGAGAATGAATAATTCTGAGATGATGGGCTCCGGAGAAACAAACTGAAGGACTCCTGAGTTGCTCCGGAAGGGTGAAAAGCATTCTCACAGTCGAAAACAATTATGAGGGGATGGCATAAAGCTAGAACCATGAATCTTCAAGAGGACGGATATGATTTGGAGGAAAACTCTTCTTCGGTCTTCAAATCTAAGAATGACGATAAGAAACACCATCAAGAATTGTTTAGACACTCCAGGAGAATCAAAAGCGAAGAGGTTGAGCCAATGATGAAAAGAATTTGACCGATCTTGGAGAAATACATATGACTGATGATAATCCATTCTTACGACAAACTTGGAAAAGAATTTGAGAGTAACTCCGAGAAAATAAGAAGAGTCAGGTAAGATCCTGGGAAAAGACCTATGGGTTAGGGCCCACTCAAGATAAACACCGTTGTATGATTACTTGAAAGATATTGCACTGATGGCTTGAAATAGATAACAGCCTCAAGATATCTTGAACAGATAAGGAATGAAAACATGAATCTCCTGAGATATCCTCCGCAATTCGGATATGAATAGAGAGAGATGAGCGATTAAGAGGTGCACCGGTATGAGAAAGCATTGTGAAAAGAAGAAAGGATAAGATCAACAGCGCTTGACTTGAATCCATCGGAGCAGAAAAGAGAACGAAGAATGATAACTTATAGAGCATCTTCATGAGAATCACTGAATAAGAATATTGACTAAAAAGAATGGAGAGACTTGATTAAGAAGTCTGAGTCCTTGGAGAAGAAAAAGGGTGGGAGGGCGGGAAAACAAAGGCAACTTGAAGACAGATGAAACGAACACCGTAGAGAATACTTAGAGTTGATCTTGCGGATGTTGAAATGATCGGATCATCTTGAAGAGAATTACACAAGTTGGAAAGAATTGACATGACAAACTCGATTATCATGAAGGATTAGTATTCACATAGACATATGAGAACACCGGTTAGGAAAGGTATGGAATCAACATTTGACTTCGAAGCAACTCGAATACCACAACTGAAAAACAAAACAAAGGATTGGCTTGCAAAATAAGCCGGAACAAACATATGATAGAGATTTCGTCCGAAGTTTTTGTGGTGGGGCCCACACGGGCTCGATCGTAAAGCACCATCATGTACAAGGAAGTGCACATGACATATGAAGCGTCCCTGAGTCAGCATAGCCAAGGACTATTTAAGACACAACGAGACCACTGTAAAACCAACCGTGGATGGGCGGACCACTAGACGTCGAACCCTAATCTCATATCATGCATCTGACGGAAAGATATCCTAAGAGCTACTTGAATTCCCACTTATAAACTCCCGAAACTTTCTGGTTATGCAATCAGGTGTTGGGGATATAGGGGAAGCATAATATCTCACCCAAACTAACAATTCCTACATCCAGCTGTATCCATCCTTCAACACATAACCAAGAAACCTTCGGAAATCATTTACCTCAACCTTCGAAAAGCATCCATTATACGAGTTATGGCAATACTCCCGAACTCCTGCCCTAGTACTGGGTGGCGTCGAGGTTATCTCACCAACAACTGCATAAAGGAGATTTTCAATGTCGGCGAACTCAAGTATTCCAGAACTACAATGATAAAATTGTGACGACAACACCTCGGAGCTCAACTCCCCGGGACACTGCCACAACCCCTAAATGTCAGGAGGCACCAAGAACAATGTTCTCGTCACAAAACGATTGGAACGATTCCAAGATACCCACATGATCCTAAAAAAATTTAGTGAAATTTGAGGAGATAATAGTCAAAACTCTACGTCAGGAGGCCTCACCAGAGCGACGAAGGGACTGAGGAGTAAAAAGAATCCTAATCTCCGATATATATATATATATATATAACCCTATAAGAATCAAAACATTTTTCTAGACTCAACAACGCCAACGATTCGATCAAGCAGGGGGGCTCCAAAGTCGGGGAAGGCTCTGATTACCAACTTGTAATACCCATGATGCGGCTATATCTCCCACGTGTCAGAGCATGACTTAGAGGCATAACCGCATAGTAGGCATGTCGCAAGAGGGGTAATCTTTACACATCCCATGTACTGAATAAGAAAGGGATAAAGAGTTGGCTTACAATCGCCACTTCACACAATACATAAATATAGCATTACGTCATCCAGAATACAGTCAAGGTCCGACTATGGAACCAAAATAAAAGAAGACCACCCCTAATGCTTAGATCCCCGATCACCCCGATTGGGCTCCACTACTGATCAACTGGAAACGAAAACGACACAACGAACACGATCTTCATCGAGCTCCCATCTGAGCTGGGTTGCGTCACCTGCACTGGTTTCATCGGCACTTGCAACTGGTTTTGGAAGTAAATCTGTGAGTCACGGGGACTCAGCAATCTCACACCCTCGCGATCAAGACTATTTAAGCTTATAGGTAGGAAAAGGTAGTGAGGTGGAGCTGCAGCAAGCACTAGCATATATGGTGGCTAACTTACGCAAATGAGAGCGAGAAGAGAAGAAAAGCACGGTCGATAAGGTATAAAGATCAAGAAGTGATCCTAAAACTACTTACTTTCAAGCATAACACAAGAACCGTGTTCACTTCCCGGACTTTGCCGAGAAGAGACCATCACGGCTACACACGCGGTTGATGCATTTTAATTAAGTTAAGTGTCAAGTTCTCTACAACCGGAAATTAACAAATTCCCATCTGCCCATAACCGCGGGCACGGCTTTTGAAAGTTCAAAACCCTGCAGGGGTGTCCCAACTTAGCCCATCACAAGCTCTCACGGTCAATGAAGGATATTCCTTCTCCCAGGAAGACCCGATCAGACTCGGAATCCCGGTTACAAGACATTTCGACAATGGTAAAACAAGACCAGCAAAGCCGCCCGATGCGCCGACAATCCCGATAGGAGCTGCACATATCTCGTTCTCAGGGCAACACTGGATAGGTCAAGCTACGAGTAAAACCAACCCTCAAGTTTCCCCGAGGTGGCCTCGCAGGCTGCCCGTTTCGGACCAACACTTAGAGAAGCACTGGCCTGGAGGCTTAAAATAAAGATGACCCTTGAGTCTGCAGAACCCAAGGGAAAAAGGCTTAGGTGGCAAATGGTAAAAGCAAGGTTGGGCCTTGCTGGAGGAGTTTTATTCAAGGCGAACTGTCAAGGGGTTCCCGTTATAATCCAACCGCGTAAGGAACGCAAAATCAAGGAACATAACACCGGTATGACAGAAACTAGGGCGGCAAGAGTGGAACAAAACACCAGGCATAAGGCCGAGCCTTCCACCCTTTACCAAGTATATAGGTGCATTAAGGTAAACAAGATATAATAATGATATCCCAACAAATATCCAAGTTCCAACAAGGAACAAACTTCATCTTCACCTGCAACTAACAACGCTATAAGAGGGGCTGAGCAAAGCGGTAACATAGCCAAACAACAGTTTGCTAGGACAAGGTGGGTTAGAGGCTTGACATGGCAATATGGGAGGCATGATATAGCAAGTGGTAGGTATCGTGGCATAGCAAAAGAGCGAGCAACTAGCAAGCAAAGATAGAAGTGATTTCGAGGGTATGGTCATCTTGCCTGAAATCCCGCAAGGAAGAAGAACGAGTCCATGAAGAAGACAACCGGACGTAGTCGAACGAATCCTCACAAACGCGACATTATCGGAACTAACTCGAAGAAACAACACCGGAAAGAAGCAAACAACATAGTAAACAACCATCACATAATCATGGCATGATGCACAATCAAGTATGATGCATGTCCGGTTTAATGAGGCATAGCATGGCAAAATGCACAAGCAACACTACAAGTTAAGTGGAGGTCGTCAATATGCAACGAGTTGCATATTATTGACAAAACACCACCGACTTATTTAGTTCTCTCTCGTTTAGGTACCCAACAATATTAAATGTTGTTAAACATGGCAAGAGGTGAAGCATATGAAAACTAACTATCTAGTCAAGTTTAAATGAGGCCGGAACAACAAACAACAATTCCAGAAAATCCTCATATGCAATTTATGGATTTGGCACTGTTCTGTCCTAAACAATATTTTAGAGTTGTTAAACATGCAAAGTAAAGCCACCATGTTAAACTAGGCATTTTTCTACCCCATTTACATATAAAGTTTATTTAAGTTTGGAGCTACGGTTATTTAGTTATGAATTAAAGCATTTTTGCATGGCATAAGAGCAAAATAATGCAAACAACAGTTTAAGCATTTTAAACATGGATGAAAGTTGGATATTATTAAACTGGATGAAATTCTAGTCATATTTCATATATAAAGTCATTACATATGATGCATTAATCATAAGTTATTATATGCATGAAGACTAGGGGTTTTTCTGTAAAACCGTAAACTCTGGATAAAAGGACAAATTCGTAGAACAGAAAAAAAAACAAGAGATGGGCTGAAACTGAGGCGGACTGGGCTACAGGGAACTGCTCACGCTGGGCCAACAACAACTGGGCCGGCTGTGTGGGCTGCAGGAAAGAGGTGGCGCTGGCCTTGGTGCAAGAAGCGGCCCACGCGCGGATCTGGGCAGGCGAGGCCGGTCCGTGTGCGTGCGGTCGAGGGGAGTGGTCAACGCAGGCAGCGGATCGGGTGGTTCTTGGCGCTGGCCTCGACCTGTCGCTCGAAGCAGAGGAAGCCAGCAGGCGCTGGCAGCAGGTCGAAGCTGCAGGACGAGGCGGCTGCAGCAGGACTTGGCGGCGCCGGCGGTAGTGAGGCATGGACCCAGCCGGATCCAGGCGATGCAGAGGGTTGGGGAGGTGCGTCGACAGCTCAGCGTCCTCCAGGCGCGGGCAAGGAGGAGCTCCGGCGGTGGGCATCGCGGGAGGTCCGGGACGGGGCACCGGCGTCCAGATCCGGCTAGACCTCAGCGCAGGCAGTTCCGTGGCCGGTCGAAGAAGAAGCAGGCGGCGGGAACTTGGAGTGTGGGCGATGGAATGGAGCAGACGAGGTTGAGCTTGGGGTAGTCGACGCAGATGAGGGAAGCAGCGGGACTTCGGCGCGGCAGGGAGCTCGGTGGACGGGGTTGAGCTGGAGGGGCTTGGGGCCTTAGGTGCGGGAGGCGCGAACAACAACGAGGATGCAGGGGAGGCTCGGGCAGCGCGCGGGGCTGCTGCTGCTAGCCGGCGGCCACCGGTGCGAGGACGGGTGCCCTCGGCGCTTGGGCAGAGGAGAGGTTGGATCGAGAGGTGGAGGCTCGGGCGCTGGTTGAGTGGATCGGGCAGGGGAAGATCCCGAGGGGGATTTGGAAAGCAGCGACGGGCGACGGGACACATCTCTTAGATTTTAGGGTTAGACTAGATTAGGTATATAAATAGGTGAAATGAGAGGAATTTGGATCACCCGATCGAGATCGGACGGTCAAGAAAGAATAGCCTAGGGGAGTCCAAAAAGAAAAACGGAGATATTTTATAGATGTTAGGGGATGATCCGGATCCAATGGTAACGACAGAGCGGGTCGGGTTCGGGAAAGTTTTGGACACGCACGAGGGGTCGATGCACTGTGCAAAGAGGGGGTAGGTTAGGCCTAGTGGACTATGAAGAGGAGGTTGGGCTGAGATGAGAGGGAAAGAGTGCAGCCCGGCAACTGTTTCCGAAGACCAAAAACGCCCGACGTTAGACCGACTATATTGCCGCTATAGATATCCGTTGGGGCATCAAACGAACTCCGAATGCGATGAAACTTGGCAGGCGACCTACTCACAACATAATAACACCACATGCCAACTTTCAACCCATACCGAGAACATTTTCCTGCCACTTATAAAATACTATCTCGGATGTGCCACGGGCGCGTGCGAGTGTGTCTGGGCTCAGAACGGACAACAGAAGGAAACTGAGAGACCCGGATGGATGCAAGTTTTGAAAACATGCAGATGCAATGCGGATGATGACATGGCAAGATGCGACACGCAAGCCAATGACAAGGCAACAACAAAGAATAACTGGAAGACACCTGGCGCGTCGGTCTCGGGGCGTCACAGGAGGTACCAAAGTAATCCATGAGTGGATCACTAGACAACAGTCAAGAACATCCTGAAATACCTGAAAAGGACTAAGGATATGTTTCTCGTTTATGGAGGTGACAAAGAGCTTGTCGTAAATGGTTACGTCGATGCAAGCTTCGACACTGATTCGGACGATTCTAAATCGCAAACCGGATACGTGTTTATATTGAAAGGTGGAGCTGTCAGTTGGAGCAGTTCTAAACAAAGTGTTGTGGCGGGATCTACGTGTGAAGCAGAGTACACAGATGCTTCAGAAGCAGCAAATGAAGTAGTCTGGATGAAGTTCATATCCGATCTAGGTGTTATACCTAGTGCATCGGGTCCAATGAAAATCTTTTGTGACAATACTAGTGCAATTGCCTTGGCAAAGGAATCCAGATTTCACTAGAGAACCGAAACACATCAAGAGACGCTTAAATTCCATTCGCGATCAAGTCCAAGTGGGAGACATAGAGATTTGCAAGATACATACGGATATGAATGTTGCAGACCCATTGACTAAGCCTCTCTCATGAGCAAAACATGATCAGCACCAAGACTCCATGGGTGTTAGAATCATTATTGTGTAATCTAGATTATTGACTCTAGTGCAAGTGGGAGACTGAAGGAAATATGCCCTAGAGGCAATAATAAAGTTATTATTTATTTCCTTATTTCATGATAAATGTGTATTATTCATGCTAGAATTGTATTAACCAGAAACATAATACATGTGTGAATATATAGACAAACAGATTGTCACTAGTATGCCTCTACTTGAGTACCTCGTTGAATCAATGATGGTTATGTTTCCTAACCATAGACATGAGTTATCATTTGATTAACGGGATCACATCATTAGAGAATGATGTGATTGACTTGACCCATTTCGTTAGCTTAGCACATGATCGTTTAGTTTACTTCTATTGCTTTCTTCATGACTTATACATGTTCCTATGACTATGAGATTATGCAACTCCCGATTACCAGAGGAACACTTTGTGTGCTACCAAACGTCACAACGTAACTGGGTGATTATAAAGGTTCTCTACAGGTGTCTCCAATGGTACTTGTTGAGTTGGCATAGATCGAGACTAGGATTTGTCACTCCGATTGTCGGAGAGGTATCTCTGGGCCCTCTCGGTAATGCACATCACTATAAGCCTTGCAAGCAATGCAACTAATGAGTTAGGTGCGGGATGATGCATTACAGAACGAGAAAAGAGACTTACCGGTAATGAGATTGAGCTAGGTATTGAGATACCGACGGTCGAATCTCGGGCAAGTAACATACCGATGACAAAGGGAACAACATATATTGTTATGAGATTTGACCGATAAAGATCTTCGTAGAATATGTAGGAACCAATATGAGCATCCAGGTTCCGCTATTGGTTATTGACCAGAGACGTGTCTCGGTCATGTCTACATAGTTCTCGAACCCGTAGGGTCCGCACGCTTAAAGTTCTGTGACAATCGGTATTATGAGTTTTTGTGTTTTGATGTACGAAGGTATTTCGGAGTCCCGGATATGATCACGGACATGACGAGGAGTCTCAAAATGGTCGAGACATAAAGATCGATATATTGGATGACTATGTTCGGACACCGGAAGGGTTCCGGGAGGTTTCGGACATATACCGGAGTATCGGGGGTTACCAGACCCCCCCCCCCGGGGGAAGCTATTGGGCCTTATGGGCCTTAGTGGAGAAGAGAGAGGGCAGCTAGGAGTTGGCGCGCGTCCCCCCTTGCCCCAGTCCGAATTGGACAAGGGGAAGGGGTGGCGGGCCCCCTCTCCTTCCTTCTCTCCACCTCCTCCTTCCCCCTTCTCCTTCTTGGAATAGGAAAGGGGGGGACAAACCTACTTGGAGTAGGATTGCCCCCCTTGGGTGCGCCTCTCCCTTGGCCGGCCCTCTCCTCCTCCCCCCTTTATATACGGGGGTTGGGGGCACCCCAAAGACACAACAATTGATCTGTTGATCTCTTGGTCGTGTGCGGTGCCCCCCTCCAGCATAATCCACCTCGGTTATATCGTAGCGGTGCTTAGGCGAAGCCCTGCGTCGGTAGCTTCATCAACATCGTCACCACGCTGTCGTGCTGACGAAACTCTTCCTCGAGTCTACTGGAGAGTGTGTTCACAAGACGTCACCGAGCTGAACGTGTGCTGAACGCGGAGGTGTCGTATGTTCGGCACTGAGGATCGGTAGCTCGTGAAGACGTACGACTACATAAACCACATTGTTATAATGCTTCCGCTTAACGGTCTACGAGGGTACGTGGACGACACTCTCCCCTCTCGTTTCTATGCATCACCATGATTTTGCATGTGCGTAGGAATTTTTTTGAAATTACTACATTTCCCAACAATTCGTTGTTAAGAATGGATCCTTTCTAGAGAAGGAGTTTCTCTCGAAAGAAGTGAGTGGGAGGAAAGTAGAACTTGACGAGGTAATTGTACCTTCTCCCTTATTGGAAAGTAGTTCATCACTGAAATCAGTTCCAGTGATTCCTACACCAGTAAGTGAGGAAGCTAATGATGATGACCATGAAACTTCTGACCAAGTTACTACCGAACCTCGTAGGTCATCCAGAGTAAGATCCGCACCAGAGTGGTACGGTAATCCTGTTCTGGAAGTCATTTTACTTGACCATGACGAACCTACGGACTATGAGGAAGCGATGATGAGCCCAGATTCCGCAGAATGGCTTGAGGCCATGAAATCTGAGATGGGGTCCGTGTATGAGAACAAAGTGTGGACTTTGGTTGACTTGCCTGATGATCGGCAGGACATAGAGAATAAATGGATCTTCAAGAAGAAGACTGACGTTGATGGTAATATAACTATCTACAAAGCTCGGCTTGTTGCAAAAGGTTTTCGACAAGTTCAAGGAGTTGACTATGATGAGACCTTCTCACCCATAGCGATGCTTAAGTCCGTCCGAATCATGTTAGCGATTGTCGCATTTTATGATTATGAAATTTGGAAAATGGATGTCAAAACTGTATTCCTTAATGGATATCTTAAAGAAGAATTGTATATGATGCAACCAGAAGGTTTTGTCGATCCAAAAGGTGCTAACAAAGTGTGCAAGCTCCAGCGATCCATTTATGGACTGGTGCAAGCCTCTCGGAGTTGGAATATATGCTTTGATAGTGTGATCAAAGCATATGGTTTTATACAGACTTTTGGAGAAGCCTGTATTTACAAGAAAGTGAGTGGGAGCTCCATAGCATTTCTGATATTATATGTAGATAACATATTATTGATGGGAAATGATACTGAATTTTTGAATAGCATAAAAGGATACTTGAATAAGAATTTTTCAATGAAAGACCTCGGTGAAGATGCTTATACATTAGGCATCAAGATCTATAGATATAGATCAAGACGATTAATTGGACTTTTACGAAACGCAAACCTTGATAAAGATTTAAAGAAATTCAAAATGGATCAAGCAAAGAAAGGGTTCTTGCCTGTATTACAAGGTGTGAAGTTGTGTCAGACTCAATGGCCAACCACTGTAGAAGATAGAGAGAAAATGAAAGGTGTTCCCTACGCTTCAGCCATAGGCTCTATCATGTATGCAATGTTGTGTGCCAGACCTGATGTGTGCCTTGCTATCAGTTTAGCAGGGAGGTACCAAAGAAATCCAGGAGTGGATCACTAGACAGCAATCAAGAATATCCTGAAATACCTGAAAAGGACTAAGGATATGTTTCTCGTATATGGAGGTGACAAAGAGCTTGTCGTAAACGGTTACGTCGATGCAAGCTTTTACACTGATCCGGATGACTCTAACTCACAAACCGGATACGTGTTTTTATTAAATGGTGGAGCTGTCAGTTGGTGCTATTCCAAGCAAAGCATCGTGGCGGGATCTACGTGTGAAGCGAAATACATACCTGCTTTGGAAGTAGCAAATGAACGAGTCTGGATGAAGGAGTTCATATCCGATCAAGGTGTCATACCTAGTGCATCGGGTCCAATGAAAATATTTTGTGACAATACTGGTGCAATTTCCTTGGCAAAGGAATCCAGATTTCACAAGAGAACCAAGCACATCAAGATACACTTCAATTCCATCCGTGATCAAGTCAAGGACGGACACATAGAGATTTGCAAGATACATACAGATCTGCATGTTGCAGACCCATTGACTAAGCCTCTCTCACGAGCAAAACATGATAAGCACCAAGACTCCATGGGTGTTAGAATCATTACAATGTAATCTAGATTATTGACTCGAGTGCAAGTGGGAGACTGAAGCAAATATGGCCTAGAGGCAATAATAAAGTTGTTATTTATATTTCCTTATATCATGATAAATGTTTATTATTCATGCTAGAATTGTATTAACCGGAAACTTAGTACATGTGTGAATACATAGACAAACAGAGTGTCACTAGTTTGCCTCTACTTGACTAGCTTGTTGAATCAATGATGGTTATGTTTCCTAACCATAGACATGAGTTGTCATTTGATTAATGAGATCACATCATTAGAGAATGATGTGATTGACTTGACCCATCCGTTAGCTTAGCACGATGATCGTTTAGTTTGTTGCTATTGCTTTCTCCATAACTTATACATGTTCCTATGACTGTGAGATCATGCAACTCCCGAATAACGGAGGAACACTTTGTGTGCTACCAAACGTCAAAACGTAACTGGGAGATTATAAAGTTGCTCTACAGGTGTCTCCGATGGTGTTTGTTGAGTTGGCATCGATCGAGATTAGGATTTGTCACTCCGATTGTCGGAGAGGTATCTCTGGGCCCTCTCGGTAATGCACATCAATATAAGCCTTGCAAGCAATGTGACTAATGAGTTAGTTGCGGAATGATGCATTACGGAATGAGTAAAGAGACTTGCCGGTAATGAGGTTGAACTAGGTATTGAGATACGATGATCGAATCTCGGGCAAGTAACATACCGATGACAAATGGAACAACGTATATCGTTATGCGGTTTGACCGATAAAGATATTCGTAGAATATGTGGGATCCAATATGAACATCTAGGTTCCTCTATTGGTTATTGACCGGAGACATGTCTCGGTCATGTCTACATAGTTCTCGAACCCGTAGGGTCCGCACGCTTAACGTTCGGTGACGATCGGTATTATGAGTTTATGTGTTTTGATGAACCGAAGGTTGTTTGGAGTCCCGGATGTGATCACGGGCATGACGAGGAGTCTCAAAATGGTCGAGACATAAATATCGATATATTGGATGACTATGTTTGGAAATTGGAATGGTTCCGAGTGAGTTCGGACATTAACCGAAGTACCGGGGGGTTACCGGAACCCCTCGGGGAGTATATGGGCCCTAATGGGCTTTAGGGGAGAGAGGGAGGGGGTACCTAGGGCAGGCTGCACGCGCCCCAAGGCCTAGTCCAAATTGGGCTAAGGGGGAGGGGCGGGGCCCCCTCCTTCCTTCTCTTCTCACTTCCCTTTCCTACTCTCCTACTCCTACTACATGGAAAAGGGGGAATCCTACTCCCGGTGGGAGTAGGACTCCCCAGGGCGCACCATAGTAGAGGGTCGGCCCTCCCCCTCCTCCACTCCTTTATATACGGGGAGGGGGGCACCCCATAGACACACAAGTTGATCATTGATCTTTTAGCCATGTGCGGTGCCCCCCTCCACCATAATCCACCTCGGTCATATCGTAGCGGTGCTTAGGCGAAGCCCTGTTGCGGTAGCATCATCATCACCGTCATCACGCCGTCGTGCTGATGAAGCTCTCCCTCGACACTCTGCTAGATCGTGAGTTCGTGGGACGTCACCGAGCCAAACGTGTGCACATCACGAAGGTGTCGTACTTTCGGTACTAGGATCGATCGATCGTGAAGACGTACGACTACATCAACCACGTTGTCATAAAGCTTTCGCTTATGGTCTACAAGGGTACATGGACAACACTCTCCCCTCTCGTTGCTATGCATCACCATGATCTTGCGTGTGCATAGGAATTTTTTTTGAAATTACTATGTTCCCCAACAACAACTACATGGACTAGGTCTGTAACTTGAGGATTATCCTCATTGCTGCACAGAAGAATTACGTCCTGGAAGCACCGCTAGGTGCCAAACCTGCTGCAGGAGCAACACCAGATGTTATGAACACCTGGCAGAGCAAAGCTGATGACTACTCGATAGTTCAGTGTGCCATGCTTTACGGCTTAGAACTGGGACTTCAACGACGTTTTGAACGTCATGGAGCATATGAGATGTTCTAGGAGTTGAAGTTAATATTTCAAGCAAATGCCCGGATTGAGAGATATGAAGTCTCCAATAAGTTATACAACTGCAAGATGGAGGAAAATAGTTCTGTTAGTGAACATATACTCAGAATGTCTGGGTGTCACAACCACTTGACTCAACTAGGAGTTAATCTTCTTGATGATAGTGTCATTGACAGAGTTCTCCAATCACTGTCACCAAGCTACAAGACCTTTGTGATGAACTATAATATGCAAGGGATGGATAAGACGATTCCCGAGCTCTTCGCAGTGCTAAAGGTTGTGGAGGTATAAATCAAGAAGGAGCATCAAGTGTTGATGGTCAACAAGACCACCAGTTTCAAGAAAAGGCTAAAGGGAAGAAGGTGAGCTTCAAGAAGAATGGCAAGCAAGTTGCTGCTCAAGTGAAGAAGCCCAAGTCTGGACCTAAGCCTGAGATTGAGTGCTTCTACTGCAAAGGGACTGGTCACTGGAAGCGGAACTGCCCCAAGTATTTGGCGGAGAAGAAGGATGGCAAAGTGAAAGGTATATTTGATATACATGTTATTGATGTGTACCTTACTAATGCTCGCAGTAGCGCCTAGGTATTTGATACTGGTTTTGTTGCTAATATTTGCAACTCGAAACAGGGACTACGGATTAAGCGAAGATTGGCTAAGGACGAGGTAACGATGCACGTGGGAAATGGTTCCAAAGTCGATGTGATCGTCGTCGGCACACTACCTCTACAACTAGCTTCGGGATTAGTATTAGACCTGAATAATTGTTATTTGGTGCCAGCGTTAAGCATGAACATTATATCTGGATCTTGTTTGATGCAAGATGGTTAATCATTTAAATCAGAGAATAATGGTTGTTCTATTTATATGAGTAGTATCTTTTATGGTGCACCATTGATGAGTGGTCTATTTTTACTAAATCTCGATAGTAGTAATACACATATTCATAGTATTGAAGCCAAAAGATATAAATTTAATAATGATAGTGCGACTTATTTGTGGCACTGCCGTTTAGGTCATATTGGTGTAAAGTGCATGAAGAAACTCCATGATGATGGACTTTTGGAATCACTTTCTTATGATTCACTTGATGCTTGCGAACCATGCCTCATGGGCAAGATGACTAAGACTCTGTTCTCCGGAACAATGGAACGAGTAACAGACTTATTTGAAATAATACATGTTGATGTATGCGGTCCGATGAGTGTTGATGCTCGTGGCGGGTATCATTATTTTCTAACCTTCACAGATGATTTGAGCAGATATGGGTATATCTACTTAATGAAACATAAGTCTGAAACATTTGAAAAGTTCAAAGAATTTCAGAGTGAAGTGGAAAATCATCGTAACAAGAAAATTAAGTTTCTATGATCTGATCGTGGAGGTGAATATTTGAGTTACGAGTTTGGTAATCATTTGAAACAATGCGGAATAGTTTCGCAACTCACGCCACGTGGAACACCACACCGTAATGGTGTGTCCGAACGTCGTAACCGCACTCTATTAGATATGGTGCGATCTATGATGTCTCTTACTGATTTACCGCTATCGTTTTGGGGTTATGCTTTAGAGATGGCTGCATTCACGTTAAATAGGGCACCATCTAAATCCGTTGAGACGACACCTTATGAACTGTGGTTTGGCAAGAAACCCAAGTTGTCGTTTCTTAAAGTTTGGGGATGTGATGCTTATGTGAAAAAGCTTCAACTTGATAAGCTCGAACCCAAATCGGAGAAATGTGTCTTCATAGGATACCCAAAGGAGACTCTTGGGTACACCTTCTATCACAGATCTGAAGGCAAGACATTCGTTGTTAAGAATGGATCCTTTCTAGAGAAGGAGTTTCTCTCGAAAGAAGTGAGTGGGAGGAAAGTAGAACTTGACGAGGTAATTGTACCTTCTCCCTTATTGGAAAGTAGTTCATCACTGAAATCAGTTCCAGTGATTCCTACACCAGTAAGTGAGGAAGCTAATGATGATGACCATGAAACTTCTGACCAAGTTACTACTGAACCTCGTAGGTCATCCAGAGTAAGATCCGCACCAGAGTGGTACGGTAATCCTGTTCTGGAAGTCATTTTACTTGACCATGACGAACCTACGGACTATGAGGAAGCGATGATGAGCCCAGATTCCGCAGAATGGCTTGAGGCCATGAAATCTGAGATGGGGTCCGTGTATGAGAACAAAGTGTGGACTTTGGTTGACTTGCCTGATGATCGGCAGGACATAGAGAATAAATGGATCTTCAAGAAGAAGACTGACGTTGATGGTAATATAACTATCTACAAAGCTCGGCTTGTTGCAAAAGGTTTTCGACAAGTTCAAGGAGTTGACTATGATGAGACCTTCTCACCCATAGCGATGCTTAAGTCCGTCCGAATCATGTTAGCGATTGTCGCATTTTATGATTTTGAAATTTGGAAAATGGATGTCAAAACTGTATTCCTTAATGGATATCTTAAAGAAGAGTTGTATATGATGCAACCAGAAGGTTTTGCTGATCCAAAAGGTGCTAACAAAGTGTGCAAGCTCCAGCGATCCATTTATGTACTGGTGCAAGCCTCTCGGAGTTGGAATATACACTTTGATAGTGTGATCAAAGCATATGGACTTATACAGACTTTTGGAGAAGCCTATATTTGCAAGAAAGTGAGTGGGAGCTCTGTAGCATTTCTGATATTATATGTAGATGACATATTGTTGATCGGAAATGATACTAAATTTCTGAATAGCATAAAAGGACTTGAATAAGAATTTTTCAATGAAAGACCTCGGTGAAGCTGCTTATATATTGGGCATTAAGATCTATAGAGATAGATCAAGACGCTTAATAGGACTTTCAGAAAGCACATACCTTGATGAAGTTTTGAAGTAGTTCAAAATGGATCAAGCAAAGGAAGGGTTCTTGCATGTGTTACAAGGTGTGAAGTTGAGTCAGACTCAATGCCCAACCACTGCTGAAGATAGAGAGAAAATGAAAGTCATTCCCTATGCTTCAGCCATAGGTTCTCTCATGTATGCAATATGTGTACCAGACCTGATGTGTGCCTTGCTATTAGTTTAGCAGGGAGGTACCAAAGTAACCCAGGAGTGCATCACTGGACAGCGGTCAAGAACTTCCTGAAATACCTGAAAAGGACAAAGGATATGTTTCTTGTTTATGGAGGTGACAAAGAGCTCTTCGTAAATGGTTACGTCAATGCAAGCTTTGACACTGGTCCGGATGACTCTAAGTCGCAAACCGGATACGTATTTTTATTGAATGGTGGAGCTGTCAGTTGGTGCAGTTCCAAGCAGAGTGTCGTGGCGGGATCTACGTGTGGAGAGGGGTACATAGCTGCTTCGGGAGCAACAAATGAAGTAGTATGGATGAAGGAGTTCATATCCGATCTAGGTGTCATACCTAGTGCATCGGGTCCAATGAAAATCTTTTGTGACAATACTGGTGCAATTGCCTTGGCAAAGGAATCCAGATTTCACAAGAGAACCAAGCACATCAAGAGACGCTTCAATTCTATCTGCGATCAAGTCAAGGAGGGATACATAGAGATTTGCAAGATACATACGGATCTGAATGTTGCAGACCCGTTGACTAAGCCTCTCTCACGAGCAAAACATGATCAGCACCAAGACTCCATGGGTGTTAGAATCATTACAATGTAATCTAGATTATTGACTCTAGTGCAAGTGGGAGACTGAAGGAAATATGCCCTAGAGGCAATAATAAAGTTGTTGTTTATATTTCCTTATATCATGATAAATGTTTATTATTCATGCTAGAATTGTATTAACCGAAAACTTAGTACATGTGTGAATACATAGACAAACAGAGTGTCACTAGTATGCCTCTACTTGACTAGCTCGTTAATAAAAGATGGTTAAGTTTCCTAGCCATGGAAAAAGAGTTATCATTTGATGAACGGGATCACATCATTAGAGAATGATGTGATTGACTTGACCCATCCGTTAGCTTATCACGATGATCGTTTAGTTTGTTGCTATTGCTTTCTTCATAACTTATACATATTCCTATGACTATGAGATTATGCAACTCCTGAATACCGGAGGAACACTTAGTGTGCTATCAAACGTCACAACATAACTGGGTGATTATAAAGATGCTCTACACGTGTCTCTGATGGTGTTTGTTGAGTTGGCATAGATCAAGATTAGGATTTGTCACTCTGATTGTCGGAGAGGTATCTCTGGGCCCTCTCGGTAATGCACGTCACTATAAGCCTTGCAAGCAATGTGACTAATGAGTTAGTTGTGGGATGTTGCATTACGGAACAAGTAAAGGTACTTGCCGGTAACGAGATTGAACTAGGTATTGAGATACCGACGGTCGAATCTCGGGCAAGTAACGTACCGATGACAAAGGGAACAACGTATATTGTTATGCGGTTTGACCGATAAAGATCTTCGTAGAATATGTAGGAACCAATATGAGCATCCAGGTTCCGCTATTGGTTATTGACCGGAGATGAGTCTCGGTCATGTCTACATAGTTCTCGAACCCGTAGGGTCCGCACGCTTAACGTTCGATGACGATCAGTATTGTGAGTTTATGTGTTTTGATGTACCTAAGGTTGTTTGGAGTCCCGGATGTGATCACAGACATGACGAGGAGTCTCAAAATGGTCGAGACATAAAGATCGATATATTGGAAGGCTATGTTTGGACATCGGAATGGTTTCGGGTGAGTTCGGGCATTTACCGGAGTACCGGGGGGTTACCGGAACCCCCCGGGGAGTGTGTGGGCCTTATTGGGCCTTAGTTGGAGAGAGGAGGAGGAGGCCAAGGTGGAAGGCGCACCCTCCCAAGCCCAATCCAAATTGGGTGGGGGCCGACCCCCCCCCCTTCCTTCCCTCTCTCTCCCCCTTCCTTCCTTTCCTACTCCAACTAGAGAAGAGGGAATCCTACTCCCACCGAGAGTTGGATTCCCCCCTTGGGCGCGCCATGAGAGGGCCGGCCCTCCCCCTCCTCCACTCCTTTATATATCGGGGGGCACCCCATAGACACACAAGTTGATTGTTTAGCCGTGTGCGGTGCCCCCCTCCACAGATTTCCACCTCGGGCATATCGTTGTAGAGCTTAGGCGAAGCCCTGCGTCGGTAACTTCATCATCACCGTCATCACGCCATCGTGCTGACGAAACTCTCCCTCGACCTCAGCTAGATCTAGAGTTCATGGGACGTCACCATGCTGAACGTGTGCAGATCGCGGAGGTGCCATCTTCGATGCTAGGATTGGTCGGATCGTGAAGACGTACGACTACATCAATCGCGTTGTCATAACGCTTCCGCTTTCGGTCTATGATGGTACATGGGCAACACTCTCCCCTCTCGTTGCTATGCATCACCTAGATGGATCTTGCGCGTGCGTAGGAAATTTTTTGAAGTTACTGCGTTCCCCAACAGGATTCCCCCCCCCCTTGGGGCGCACCCCATGAGGCCGGTCGGCCCCCTCGTCCACTCATTTAAATACGGGGGAGGGGGCACCCCATAGACACACAAGTTGATTTCTTAGTCGTGTGCGGTGCCCCCCTCCACGGATTTCCAACTTGGTAATATTGTCGTAGTGCGTAGGCGAAGCCCTGCGTTGGTAACTTCATCATCACCGTCACCACGCCGTCGTGCTGACAAAACTCTCCCTCAGCCTCATCTGGATCTAGAGTTCGAGGGACATCACCGAGTTGAACATGTGCAGATCGCGGAGGTGCCATGCGTTTAGTACTTGATAGGTTGGATCGCGAAGACGTTCGACTACATCAACCGCGTTACTAAACGCTTCCGCTTTCGGTCTACGAGGGTACATGGACATACTCTCCCCGCTCGTTGCTATGCTTCTCCTAGATAGATCTTGCGTGATCGTAGGTAATTTTTTTGAAATACTACATTCCCCAACAGTGGCAAGAAGTCTTTTGTGCTGAACCCATTTCTTGACATCATGCACCGGATCTCCAGCAACTCTCTGTTTCCTCACATAGGCGACAAGGACAAGGTGCACTCCTATCTCATGGACATGATGCTCATGTGTGAGGAAGCCCGTCGTCAACAACCTGGACCACTTGATATCTCTCACATCATGTGGAGTGAGCTTCAGTTTGTTGTGTTCCACCGTAAGGTGCCCATCTATGGACCTTACTTGTTCCTCTTGATCTCAAAGACTTGGGAGAAGCTCTTTCTGGGCAAAGAGTTCCTTGCTCCCCATTGGATTCGCCATGAGCCCATTAAGCTATGCCAGAAGAACAAGTGGGCTAACACCACTACCCCGGCTGAGGCCGAAGCTGCTCGCATGGACGTTGATGAGGATGAGTTTGAGGAGAAGGAGGCTGAGGACAGTTCTGCGGGGTATTCACCTCCATCTACTGAGCCATCTTGGGCTAAGAAGCTCAAGGCCAAGATGAAGGCTTTGTTCTGCATGCAGGCCAAGGGACAGTACAAGGCCCGCGTTGCTTAGAACGAGAGTTGCCAGTACGACAAGAGGATCTTAAGGAAGCTTGGCGAGGACGTCATGGGCGGGTTAGAGAAGAACATCACTCCTGAGGCTGTCTAGATGGCGAAGCAGGGCTATCAGTGGACTGAGTCAGATGGGGAGTCCATTCCTGCTGCTGAGACAGATGAGGAGCTTGATGGGTGATCGCGTCGGTGGGAGCTACCACATGTGTCGTGGGTATCCTCTCTTCCTTTTTGGTGTCTTGATGCCAAAGGGGGGAGAGTGTAGGTTTTGTGAGTCTTGTGTCTTGTTGCTTTCGTTTCGTTGAACCTTCATCGCTTTGGTTTGTTAGTTTGTGTTGGTGTGCACGTGAGACCAGGATACCTATGCTATCATATGGTGTGAGACATATGCCCTCAAGCTTATCTTATTGTCTAGTATGTTTAGTAGATTGTGAGCTTTTGATTATCTTGTGCCCTTTACTTCATGCTCGCTTACTTTACATTGCATCCATGCTTAGTGTCACTTATATTGTTGCAAGGATTGCCTTGTCTATAAAATATAGGGGGAGTGTTGATCCTAGCATGTGTGTTGTGCAGTCCAAAGCATATCTATAGAGTGCACACATCTTGGGGTGGCTGTCTATATTTTATAGATGTTGGGTTTGCTTATGTTCATGTTATATCCTTATGTGCAAATCTTGTATTGTCATCGGTCCACCGAAAGGGGGGAGATTGTAAGGGCATATTTCTCCCTATGTGGTTTTGGTGATTGATGACATTGCATTTGCAGACTAATCATGTGCATTGAGCATTTCAGATATCTCATGTCTAGGCACAAGACGATTCGGCGCCCCTTGGAGCCTATCGAAGACGACGGTTCTCTACGTTTCTTTTCAGAGGATTTGAGTCATAGGAAAGTCGTACTATTAAGAGGGAGTCCGCTTCAGAAAGGATAGGGTGGAATCATCACATACACATATGTTCCTTTGCACCATCTTTCCTTTGCTTCATTGGAGCACCGTCCGTTTATCCTTGTCGCTGCGAGATGAAGGCCTCCTAGTGCTATAAGTTCTGTGGCATGCGGTAGTACTGCTCAAGGGAGCAGTAGTACCGCAGGGGCACGCGGTAGTATCGCCCGGGCCCGCGGTAGTACCGCGTCATGCGGTAGTACCATTGCCTCTAGCCTAGAACGCTGGCGCGTGCAGAAGTAATTTTTTACGTCCGCCCCTACGCGGTAGTACCATGCCGGATTTTCGCATGTCCCAAACTCAGCGGAAGTAATCACATACGAAATTTATTTAGTTCATGCTTTTTCCTAGCCCAGTTGAGCACTGCCCTGCGGTAGTACTGCAGGGACACGCGACAGTACCGCTCGTTGCCTAGTGCAACAGGACCTCACCTAGCTTCTACCGCACGAGCGGTAGTACCGCATCAAGGTGCAGTACTACCGTAGCGCCTTGCGGTTGTACCGCGGAGCTGTGCGGTAGTACCGCGTCTCGCGGGCTAAGTAGGTGGGTAATGGTTGGATCTTGTCTCCCACTATATAAAGGGGGTCTTCTTCCCCAAGAAGACCACCTCTTCCCTCCCCAAGTTCCATTGTTGCTCAAAGCTTCATTTTCGCCCGATCTCTCTCCCTAGCCAATCAAACTTGTTGATTTTTTAGGGATTGGTTGAGAAGGCCCCGATCTACACTTCCACCAAGAGAAATTTGATTCCCCCCACTAATCCCTTGCGGATCTTGTTACTCTTGGGTGTTTGAGCACCCTAGACGGTTGAGGTCACCGCAGATCCATATTCCATTGTGTTGAAGCTTCGTGGTGTCATTAGGAGCCTCCGATTAAGTTGTGGAGATTGCCCCAACCTTATTTGTAAAGGTTCGGTCACTGCCTTCAAGGGCACCAATAGTGGAATCACGGCATCTCGCATTTGTGTGAGGAGAATACGATGGCCCTGGTGGCTTTTTGGGGAGCATTGTGCCTCCACACCGCTCCAACGGAGACGTACTTCCTTTCAAAGGGAAGGAACTTCGGTAACACATCCTCGTCTCCATCGGCTCCACTCTTGGTTATCTCTTACCTTTACTTGTGCAAACTTATATTGTGTTGTATCCCTTGCTTGCTTGTGTGCTAGTTGTTGTTGCATCATATAGGTTGCTCACCTAGTTGCATATCTAGACAACCTATTTTGCTGCTAAGTTTAGTTTGGTAAAGAATAGCTAAAAATTGTTAGTTGCCTATTCCCCCCCTCCCCTCTAATAAATCATATCGATCCTTTTAGCCGTCTTGCTGGATCAAGAAGGCGGAGGACGTCACCGAGCTAAACGTGTGCTGAACGTGGAGGTGTCGTACATTCGGTACTAGATTGGTTGGATCACGAAGAAAGTTCGACTACATCAACCGCGTTGTGAAACGCTTCCGCTTACGGTCTACGAGGGTACGTAGATACACTCTCCCCCTCATTGCTATGCATCTCCATGGATAGATCATTACGTGTGCATAGAATTTTTTTTATTTTCCATGCATCGTTTCCCAACACTTGGCCCATTAGGCCCATATCTTTTGCCGGGGTTGCCCGAAACCCCTTCCGGTGACCCGATATGTACCCGGTACCCTCCGGAACACTTTTGGCATCCGAATACTATCGTCCTATATATCAATCTTTACACTCATCGTCATGTCCGTGATCTCATCCGGGACTTCGAACAACATTCGGTCACCAAATCACATAACTCATATAATACAATATCGTCATCGAACGTTAAGCGTGCGGACCCTATGGGTTTGAGAACTATATAGACATGACCGAGACACCTCTCCGGTCAATAACCAATAGTGGAACCTGGATGCCCATATTGGCTCCTACATATTCTACGGACATCTTTATCGGTCGAACCGTTATGACAACATACGTTATGCCCTTTGTCTGTCGGTATGTTACTTGCTCGAGATTCGATCGTCGGTATCTTCATAACTAGTTCAATCTCGTTACCGGCAAGTCTCTTTACTCGTTCTGTAATACACCACCTCGTGACTAACTCCTTAGTCGTTTGCTTGCAAACTTGTGATGTGTATTACCGACAGGGCCCAAAGATACCTCTCCGATACTCGGAGTGACAAATCCTAATCTCGATCTATGCCAACTCAACAAACACCTCCGGAGATACCTATAGAGCTTCTTTATAATCACCCAGTTATGTTGTGACATTTGATAACACAAAAGGCATTCCTCTGGTATCCGGGAGTTGCATAATCTCATAGTCGAAGGAATATGTATTTGACATGAAGAAAATAATAGCAATAAAACTGAATGATCATAATGCTAAGCTCATGTCCATGGTTAGAAAACCTTAACCATCTTTGATCAACGAGCTAATCAAGTAGAGGCTCACTAGGGACATAGTGTTTGTCTATGTATTCACACGTGTATTTATGTTTCCAATCAATACAATTCTAGTATGAATAATAAACATTTATCATGAATAAAAAAATATAAAATAATAACTTTATTATTGCCTCTAAGACATATTTCCTTCACTATGTATACGGCTATTTAATCATGAGGACTTAAAAAAATAAGAGAGATCGGATGTATACAGTGACTATTGGATGTTGCCCTTTCGCATGTGTCGGTGGCCTGCTCTCCTGTCCGTAGATGGTTACGGGGGAAAATTGCAGGTGTCGTTAAAGATGCCCTTATGTCTAAAAAAAGGACGCCTCGAGTTGGATGTGGCTGCTAGGGCACAAACGAAGGCCTTATTCGGTTTGGAGGAAACCAAAATGTAGGAATTAGGAGTAGCATAGGAATTTGATAGGATGATACTTGTCATTCTAAGAAATTATTTTGCCTCTACGCACAAAATAAGCTTTGAGTAGATGTGTAAATTCCTCCAAAAATATAAGAAATGAATAGTATTTTTATAAAATTTCCGTACGCGTTTCATACAAACTGAATGCATCTATAAAGAAATTTCCTACGAAATTCTTATTTCTATGTTTTTTCCGTAGAAATCCTCCAAACCGAATGAAGCCGAAACAGCCATCTTTTCTGCGGAAGAAGAAAAGGCATACGTCGCTTTCTCAGGGTGCAATGCGCGCTGATTTGAAATTTTCCCGTGCTCACAAGTAGAACGTGCATCATATCCCCCTTTCTCAGGGGCCTCGATGCAAACAGACGGTGCGTACATTTTCGTGGGTAGCAGCATATGGGCCCCGCTGCACGTGAGGTATTTACCGGCAGGTCCATCTCGCAGGCCGACGCGCCCTGCATGCGCGCCGCGTAGGCGTTCCAGCCAGTGCCTCGCAGCCACGTTGCACCGAGTCACTGTCACCCCTCTCCCTGAAAAACAAAACAAAATCACTGCTCATTGTCTTTTTTGAGCTAAAAAATGAACGAAACGTGACCCAGTTGGTCACTGCAGTTATACTAGTAAGTAGCACATGCTTTGCATGCTTACACTTAATTCCATACAAATGTTAATTTCAGGACATTTTAAAATTTCATTATTGATTATCACAATGTTGAAAACTTATCTACTTTTTGCCCCTACAGCAAGCAATAAAGTAATTCTATCAGTCGTCCATTAAGATATATATGAGTTATCACAATGTGAGAAGAACAATTCTCAAACTATAAATTTTATTAAAAATGAAAAATGAAACATAAACGGGTCTGCATATAATAAGTCTGGACAGATCAATTTCCATATTTATTTTATTCCAGTATATTTTCTCATATACAACCAAAGTTTTTTTACGAGGTATAACAAAAGTTTCTTTTCTTATTTCCAGCCCCCTTCAATATTTTTCAGAAAGGAAATGTTCATCGCTGTGTTCCGTGGTTGAGACCATCTCGCTTCTTCTTCTCCATCCAAAAACTCTCTAATCATTCCATCAGATATGCATATGCGCTAACCATCATTGAATACTTCTCAAGCCATTCCCAAGTCAGTCAGTATCTTATAGTACGGCCAACTCTAAGAACTGTCCCAAAAGGCCAAAACATCACCTCGTTCCTTGCCAACGTGATTAGCGTGCACGCTGCCGCAGACTGCCTGTCTATTTGTATGCTCGGTTCGGCCTGCTACACACACAAATGCACAACAGTAGCAAGCAGGTGAACTTTTCTTGTTTGTAGATGGTTCTGAAAAATAGCAGAATCTTTACTATACTGCAGATGCATTGTAGCTGGTACTGTAGATGCGAATCCCAGCATTTTGAACCATTCGATGGACTATATCAACGGTTCAGATTCTTTCCTATTATTGAGATTCAAATCTTCAAAACTGGTACACTATATAGTAGTATAGATATAGATAAATTGCTCGATCCGCAGCTCACCGGAACTGTGCTCGTCAGCCAGAGCACGAGCTCGATCGTGCATGTGTGGTGGTGGTGGTGCATAACCGGCGGCGTAGCGGGCGCCGTACCGCGAGTACGTGCGCGGCACACCACGACCACCCATTGGCATGAACTGTTGCTTCGTATCTTGTGCGAGCTGCACTCATCAGTGACGAAGGCAGAACAGATTCACCGGTGCATGGGATGGGACGGGACGTCCAAGGAGCGGCGACAAGTCAGAAACAGTTAGTTCGTGCTTAAGGCCAGTCCACGACACCTGAAAACGGCAGGGGTTGACAAGCCCGGCCCGCCATTGATCTCACAGCTGTCCACAACAAACTCCATCCGGTTCATCGCTTCGAAACCCTAACTCAACACATTATCCTCTCTTGCTCTGTTCTTTTCTCTCCCCGCATTGCGCATCGATCCCGATCGAAATCGGTGCAATGTCGAGCTCCGACAGCCGCTCTGACTCTGAGCTAGATCCAGACTTTAAGTTGCCCCTCCCCCCCCCCCCCCCCCAATCGCCTTGAAGAGGTCCAAGGTAGAGACCCGAGGCAGGTCCGGATTTGCAGCGTCGCCGCAGGCGCAGCTCCAACAGGCCTGCACAATTCGCACCTCCTCTACGTCGTCCCTTGTCCGCGTCGGCTGCTGCTCCCCCACGTGGGCAGCGGTGGGTGCTTGTGCCCGCCCCACCGACCCGGACGCGCATGCCAGAACCAGAGGTGCGCGCCGCCCGCCGCGAGAGGCAGCGAAAAAGGGGGAGGAAGGAGGCGGAGCAGTCCGTGCGTCGCCGCCGTGAGATGCAGGCGGAGCCCGACGAGGACGCGCGGCTCCTCGAGTGGGTCTACCATCGGTCGCTTACAACCGCGGAGACAGACGCGGCGCGGCTTCGTCGGAAGAACGAAAAGGCGCTCTAGATTGCCATTGAGTAGTCCGAGCGCGAGGCAGCTGAGGCGGCTCGGCACGAAGCTAAAAGCGGTAGTACGGCCCGAAGGGGCGACACAGCGGCGGCTGGCAGGTCCGGGCGACGATGGGAAGAACTCGGGGCGGCGGCGGGGACCACATTCCGCAGCGCTACAAGCCGAAGAGGCGGTGTAGCGGCGGCTTGCAGGTCGGTGCAACTGCGGGGACAGCCTCGGGCGACGGTGGTGCCCGCATGCAGCAGCGCTACAGCCCGAAG
Organism: Triticum aestivum; assembly: GCF_018294505.1. NCBI lineage: Eukaryota > Viridiplantae > Streptophyta > Magnoliopsida > Poales > Poaceae > Triticum > Triticum aestivum. The sequence goes on along the minus strand of NC_057800.1, from coordinate 151,552,144 downwards.
AGGCGGTGTAGCGGCGGCTCGCAGGTTGGGGCAGCCGCGTGGAGAACCACTAGCCGGGGGCGATGGCTCGACGGGAGGCGGCGTGGACCACGTGCCGCGATGGGAGAACCCTAAGGGGCGACGCAGAAGCGGCTGGCAGGAGGATCTCGGAGCGGCGGCGTGGACCTCGTTCCACAACGCGATAGCCCGAAGGGGCGTCGATGGTAGCGGCACGCGGGTCGAGGCAGCCGACGGGAAGACCTCGGGCGGTGACGCGGCGGTCCGAAGGGACAATGCGACAGCAACATGTGGCTCGATCGGCGGTAGGCGCGTGCTCAAGGACGTGCTTGGCGAAGACAGGCACGTGATCGGTTGATCAGACCGACGGCGACACTGTATTTGCCATGGCGGGGACGATGCGCAGATCAGAGTCGATGGCGACGTTGTCAGTGATGTCCCGGACGATGACGCCGAAGACGGACGGACGATGGAGACCGCGCGGGCGAGCGGCCGGCAATGACGCACGAAGGCGTCCCTTGGGCGGCGCGTCCAGCTGTGCCGCCCGGTTGATGATGAAGCGGCCGGTGTAGTCGACACCGATGTCGAAGTAGAGGTGTGGGGGTCGAGGTGGCGGTGGGCGACGCAAACCGATCAAGAATAGATCGGAAAACCAAAAAAAACACCGATTTAAATGACCGGCGAGAGAGCGAAAAAAAATCCGGAGCGGAAGCAGCGGGTCATGGCTAGGGTTGAATCGGTTAGGCTGGTACCATGTTAGAAGGGAGAGAGAGGGATTGTTGCGGAATATGATGGATGTGTTATTGAGCCTCGAAGACGAGTATATATTAAGTACAAGATTTGAAGAATAAGACGCCTCTCCTAGAGACAAGGTAGGAGACATATTACAAATTATAGACTACCAAATATATGTAAGCTAAATATATCTCTAACACGAAAGGCTTCTGTCCCTAAAAAAACACGAAAGGCTTCTGAAAAGAAATCACGTTGTAGTTTGAGTGCCTGTTGAGACCTGCGCATAATTCAGCGGAAGCCAGAGTCCCTGTATCCAATAGTGCCATGCCCCATGCTGCATGCCATTGCCACCTCTCCAACAATAGCGCGATGATGCACACGCGCCCATGCTCATCCTCATCGCCTCCTTTCATATACTCCAGCACGCTGCACACGTACGCGCCCGCGTGCCCAGCCCCCATTGCCCCTCCCGCGGCTAAGCAGCCAAGAACATACGAGAAACCTGCACAGCGCTGCACACACACACACACACAGAGCGCAACGAACAGAAAGAGTGAGAGGCCCGACACTTGCGCCACCCCCTCCCGCTCCCCCTCCCATCCATCTCGCCAAAACCATCCATTATTAGCCAGATGCTGTCGTCGTCGTCGTCCGTCCCCCGTTGATCTCTCCAATCTCTTTTAGCCACTCTCGTGCAGACACCGCGCGCGGTCCGCGGAGGAGGAGAAGCTAGCTAGCTCAACGTTGGTTCGCATCGCCGTCGGAGGGAGTTCAGGCTCAGCCGGCCGGCCGGCATGGAGGGGAAGCACATGGTGATGTCGGCGGTGGGGATCGGGATAGGCGTCGGCGTGGGGCTGGGGCTGGCATCCGCGCCGTGGTCGGGCGGAGGGTCTGGAGGCCCGGCGCGGGCCGGGGTGACGCTGGAGCGGGTGGAGCACGAGCTCCGCCGCCTCGTCGTCGACGGCAGGGACAGCAAGGTCACCTTCGACGAGTTCCCATACTACCTCAGGTAACGTTCTCCTTCCGGCGCAAAAAAGTTCATCTCTCTTTCTCTCGGCACGTAGGCATGGAACTGTAGAAGCTGTCCCGTCACCTTCCATCGTCCTAGATGTTTTGGGCTGATCTTCTGGTGGGGAAAGTCCCCTCATCTCTGTGTGATGTGCATGAATTAGATGTACATATGAACTGCATATTTTGCATGTAAAAGAAGAATAAAAAACCGGAGTTTTTGTGTAATATTCGGCCTCATGGAGCTTTGCGTCACTGAAAGAAGTGAAATGTCTTTTTTCCTTTCTGAAATGTCCATGAAAGGTGGTGACAGAATCGCTATGCTGTCAGAACTCAGATCACAGGCAGGAGAAACCCAGTTGGTGAATACTTCCATGAAAGGTGGTTACATATGAACTGCATAGTTTGCATGTAAAAGAAGAAGAAAAACCCGGTGTTTTTGTGTAATTTTCGGCCTTATGGAGCTTTGCGTTCCTGAAAGAAGTGAAATGTCTTTTTTCCTTTCTGAAATGTCCATGAAAGGTGGTACTCGGATCACAGGCAGGAGAAACCCAGAGGGTTCAAAAGCTCATGAAGAGTCTCTCTATGTTGTCAGTTTTATGAGCAAAATCTGCTTGGATCAGCCAACCATGCATGACACTAGCTCACTGATAGATTACGCGCCCTAAGCTCTGTTTTCGCGTGTACAATTCTGCTTTTTACCCCCTCAATCGCCCCTTTGCAGTGAGCAAACACGCGTCGTGCTGACGAGCGCCGCGTACGTCCACCTGAAGCAAGCAGAGATCTCCAAATACACCAGGAATCTCGCCCCTGCTAGCCGCGCGATTCTGCTGTCAGGCCCTGCAGGTAAAAACCATCTTCATCACAGCAGCTCAAGGACTTTGCTTGACCATACTCCCGCTGCTTCGGACCGAGTAATCTAAGGCCAAGTTCCTCTCTTGAAGAGCTTTACCAGCAGATGCTCGCCAAGGCGCTCGCGCACTATTTCGAAGCCAAAATCCTCCTGCTGGATCCTACAGATTTTCTCATAAAGGTGAGTTTCACCGGAGCATTTAAGTCCTTGCGCATCTCTGGATATGTTGTAATGCAGTGGTGTTCCTTGCAGCTTCACGGCAAATACGGCACCGGTAGCAGCGAACAGGTAAGACCTTAGCATACCACTGGTTCTGCTTTTGATCTTCAAAATTTGCCATAGTTGCATACTGTTTCCAATCTTTCCATTTCTGAATGTTTGGTGCGCCCAGGAGCTTATTTTCGATACGTCGGCACAATTTGTTCTGCATCATACACTGATTCTTTTTGGTTTGTCGACGGAAAATATTGGTAAATTTTATCTAAGAACTGCTAACTGGAGAGTATTTTTCTTCTCATCAGTCTGTTACAAGATCCATCTCCGAGACGACTCTTGAAAAGATGTCTGGATTACTCCAGTCTTTTACGATGACTCCACAGAAGGAGCAATCCAGAGGTGATGCTTCAGCATTTAGTTTGTATTCGGTCTTCTGTAGTGGTAGTAACCTACTTCAGTTTTTATCTAAATATGTTCAACTCAGGTCAGTGATTAGCAGTTGGTGAGAACATCCATGTACAATCCTATTTATGCAAACTGGATGGAACATGTATTTTCATATCAATATTACACTGATTTAGTGATTCACACACACTAGAAGCCTCAAATCATGAGTCCATTCTTACTCATAGAAGAAAAAGAGGGTGTATGCCTTTTTCTCATATATTGACACTATGTATGTCGTGTGCATTTGAATTCATTTGATTAATAAAACAAGTACTCAAACAACAGAGTACTAGACAATCAGAAGATCTGTGGAACTGATAGAATAAATTAAGTTCCTGAATTTACTTGAAAAATAAATGAACTTCATGTTTTATCTTAAAAAACATAAATGAAGTTTCCCACCCAGTGCAGTTCCTGCGAATAAAGCATTGACCACTATACTGACTTTACCTAACTTGGCCTTCATTTAGACTGAATGCTGTGAAGGAATATCAATACTCGCTCTTGGGCATAACTAAATTCAGTTGCATGCATGCACTGTAGAACATGATTCCCATTGTGTGTATCTACTTGCAGAATTTGTATCTGTATATTCATTGATGTACTTTCATTTTATGTTGCAGGAGGTATGCGTAGACAAAGCAGTATGACCGACATGAAATTAAGGTGTGAGAAAATTTCACTATAGTGGACCCATTACAGAAACAAAAAGCATTTACTTATTTCCTTATAAAATTTACAGGAGCTCTGAAAGTACAAACAGCATGCCCAGGCTCAGAAGAAATGCATCTACTTCATCCGATATGAGTAGCCTGGCATCGCAAGGCCCTCCAAGCAATTCAGGTCATAGCATGTCCTTTTGAAAGACTTGCAGTGGCACAAAATAAATTTCGTGACCCTGAGGAAACTATTAGTTTTCATGTATGTATGCCTTGTGTGTATTTGAGCATTTCCTCATTATGCTGTTTACTTGCATGTCAAATGGTGATCTGTTATTAATTTCCGACTTGCAAGGTAGTGAATTAGATCTAAATGCAACTATTGCCACAATGGAAGTGATGCACAAATCGACGAGAAGTAGTTTGTTTATGTTCTTTCTGTCGATGTACCTCAGTGTTCACGTTATCCTACACACTCAACAGTTTTACTTGGAAGGTATGGACACACATGCTTGCATGTCTAGTTCCCTTCAGATAACACTTATCTCATGCACAAAGTTGGAATCAAAATGAACAGAGAAGAAAATATGAGCTGTATCATTTTGCCATGTTTGTTCCGCACTTCCACTGCTTCTCGTGCTGTAGACATTAACTTCACTATTTCTTGTTGCGCTGCTGCTTCACACTATGCATTATTTTATTTTTTTGCAACAAACACTGCAGCTCCTCTCAGACGTTCTAGTAGCTGGACTTTTGATGAGAAAATGCTGGTGCAAGCGTTATACAAGGTTCTGCATAAAGTATCTAAGAAGAGCCCAATTGTCCTCTACATAAGAGATGTCGAGAAGTTTCTTCAGAAGTCCCCCAAAATGTTTCTTTTATTTGAGAAACTACTGGCCAAGCTTGAAGGGCCAGTGCTACTTCTCGGTTCAAGGATTGTGGATATGGACTTTGATGATGATGAGCTGGATGACAGGCTATCTGCTTTATTCCCATATAACATAGACATCAAGCCGCCCAAAAATGAGAATTGCCTTGTAAGCTGGAACTCCCAGTTAGAAGAAGATATGAAGATTATTCAGTTTCAAGATAATCGGAACCATATCACGGAAGTCCTTGCAGAGAATGATCTCGAGTGTCTTGATTTAGGCTCAATATGTCTATCCGATACAATGGGCCTCAGTAAGTATATTGAGGAGATTGTGGTATCTGCAGTTTCTTACCACTTGATGAATCATAAAGACCCAGAGTACCGGAATGGAAAACTAATTCTATCTGCTAAAAGGTAATTGCATTTTGGTATAGTTGTCTGTTGGCTTCATCATCTCTGCCTTGGTTTATGACTCTTCAATTGTGCAGCTTGTCCCATGCATTGGAAATTTTTCAAGAGAACAAGGTGTGCGATAAGGACACCATGAAGTTGGAAAGACATACTGACGCTCGAAAGGTTTGTTTCTTTTTATTGTTTTTACACTTCTAGGTGACTGAAAAAGAATTGGTCTTATTCCTAAGAGATTCCACTATTTAATTCCTTTGTACTCCCTTGGTTCCAAAATATAATGCATGTAGATTATTCAAAAGTCAAACTTCGTAAAGTTTGACCAAGTTTATATGGGGAAAATCAACATTAATATCAAATAAATGCAATGTTTATTTGGTATTATAGATGTACATAGCTTTCCCTATAAAGTTGGTCAAACTTCACAAAGCTTACTTTTGAAACAAAAATCTACATGCGCTGTATTTTAGAACGGGGGGAGTACCTATTTATTGTTTTTCCAACGAGGCGGCTTGATTTCTAGCATAGGCATCCAATTCTATAGAAAGTTTAGAATTAACAATTATAAACAATGACATGCCTCAACTACATAGATTGCTGAAAAGGGAATTGCTCCGACTGCTGCAAAATTGGAAACAAAACCTGCAACTTTGCTGCCACCAGCAGCTCCTGCTGCCGCTACTCCAGCTCCTCCTCCTGAGAGCAAAACAGAACCAAAGAAACCAGAGAATCCACTTCCACCTGCAAAATTACCAGTAAGATAACTATTGGCCACTTTAATGTTACTTGGTGCAGGTTCCAGGAAACTAATTTACCCATCTGCAATTCCTTTTTTATTGCGTTTAGGAAGTGCCCCCGGATAATGAGTTTGAAAAGCGCATCAGACCAGAAGTGATACCCGCGAATGAAATTGGAGTCTCATTTGATGATATCGGTGCATTGGAAGATATCAAAGAATCCCTTCAAGAGCTTGTCATGCTACCCCTCCGACGGCCAGATCTCTTCAAGGGGGGTCTTCTTAAGCCCTGTAGAGGTATATTACTCTTTGGTCCTCCTGGAACTGGCAAGACGATGCTAGCCAAGGCTATTGCAAATGAAGCTCAAGCAAGTTTCATAAACGTATCGATGTCGACTATCACATCAAAGTGGTTTGGTGAAGACGAAAAGAATGTTAGAGCATTGTTCACTTTAGCTGCTAAAGTATCGCCCACTATCATTTTCGTCGATGAGGTTGATAGCATGCTTGGGCAGCGAAACAGAGCTGGAGAGCATGAGGCAATGAGGAAGATTAAGAATGAGTTTATGACACACTGGGATGGTCTCCTGTCAAGACCAGATCAAAAAATTCTTGTTCTTGCTGCGACCAACCGTCCTTTTGATCTTGACGAGGCTATCATCAGAAGGTTTGAGCGCAGGTTGGCACCCCTTCCTTGAAATCAATCCCTAGCGTTGTTTTTTGTCTACCATTTTGCCTGAAGCACATGCTCCTTTGGTTTCATAGAATCATGGTCGGCTTACCATCAGTGCAAAATCGGGAAATGATTATGAAGAGGCTTCTGTCGAAGGAGAAAGTTGATGAAGGACTAGATTATAAGGAACTAGCAACCATGACTGAAGGATACACTGGCAGTGATCTCAAGGTTAGTATCATGAGACATGAATCTTTCTCCACTTAAAACACTTCTTGGCTAACTCAGTTTGCTCTGCACAGAACCTTTGCACAACGGCGGCATATCGCCCTGTGAGGGAACTGATACAGAAGGAAAGGAAGAAGGAACTGGTAATCTCATCACCACCATACTAAGCATTGTATCCATGAAAAAACCTGTCAAATTTCTGAAGCTAACACTCGAATATCTCCAGGAGAAGATGAAACTGGAAAAAGGAGGCAGTCCACTAGATCCTTCAAAGATAAAACAAAAAGACAAGGAGATCATTCTAAGGCCATTAAACATGGCAGATTTGAAAGAAGCAAAGAACCAGGTGAACTGGTTTTCTAGTACAATGCAAATAGTATTCGCAAATGCAAGCATGTAGTAGAAGCCGTTAATATATAACCGTGGAATTGCAGGTGGCGGCGAGCTTTGCTGCTGAAGGTTCCATAATGGGTGAGTTGAAGCAATGGAATGATTTGTATGGTGAAGGCGGGTCGAGGAAGAAGGAGCAGTTGACATACTTCCTGTGAACACAAGTGTATGAACATAATTCGGAAAGTAGAATAGATGGCGAACAAGTACGAGAAAATAGCCCGGTTTCTTTTGTCAAACACATGAATTGACAGTCTATCGCCACGTAAACTGTAGTTTGCCTGTGTTCTGTTGTTGTATCACTACACTAATAATGAATCTGCAGGGCAGATCCTTTTGGTTTTGTTCTTTATTTTAGTTTTGCTCCTTTGTGTACATCTCTCAATCTACCATGTCTTGTGTATAGGTAGTTCATACTACTTGGTAGGTTGTGGTTGCCACAAAACAGTATCAGCGTCGCCAGTCTGTATTTCCAGTATGCTTCTCTCATGAATCTAGTGAAACTCCTTGGTTATCTTTTTGTTTGAAATAATGCAGTGTACAAGATTTCTAGGATTTCATTGTGTACTGTAAATAATAAATCTCTCAGAGGTTTATAGTTAATCCTTGTACTGTAAATGAGCGGTCTCTTTGATGCCTGAAGTTCACTACAATTTGCGAGTACTGACACTAGTCGGTAAGTTTCCACTCCTACTTGATGTGGTAGAGAAAAGCCAACGATGCGCTATGAATATGTAGCACAATGTTTGAGACCAACACACGCAGACTGGGCTTTAATAAAAAGTTGTGTCAAGACCAAGCTATAGAGATGATCAAGAAGGAGAGAGATGGAAGACGAATTGGGGAAAAGTTCACCCAGATCGGGCTGTGTGTGTATTAGCTGTAGAGTAGTTGGCCATATAGGCAATTCATAGAGAAGATTCCATGGTCTGGCCATCCACAACCCGGCTGCCTTTATAGGTGGAAAGCCTCCTGGCAACAGGTGAAACGTAACAGTAACAACTGAAACGGAACAGTAGACATCTAACGGTCGACAGAGAACGGTAAAGCGAGGCTCGATCTCAACCCTCCATCTACTGAATCGTTATCTGTAGCCGCAACTAGCGCTAACTGAAGAAATAACACTTCCCGCTGTAGTCCTGACATTGCTCCTCCCTTGAGTGTCGACGTGTCCTCACGGTGTTGCCGCTGCTTCCCTCCAAGCGCGAGTAGTAGAGCTGAAGAACTCCGGGAACGTGTATTTGATGAAGTCTGCGTCTTCCCATGTTGCATCTTCAGGAGGCAGGTTTATCCACCTGATAAGCCACTGGACGACGGGCATGTTCTGTCGTGGAACTTGACGAACCTCCAGCACTTCTTCTGGGCCTGTTTTGATTGTCCCATCCGCATTTACCAATGGTAAGTTAGGGTCTGGTATAGATTTGTCCCCAATGTGTTTCCTCAACTGGCTCACATGAAACACTGGGTGGATCTGTACATCTTTTGGAAACTGCAACTTGTAAGCCGCCTTGCCTACTTTCTGAAGCACCAAAAATGGACCGTAAAATCTGTTTTGTAGTTTCAGTGCTCCTCTGAACCCAAATGCAGCTAATCTATACGGAGCCATCTTCAAGTACACTGGATCGCCCACCTGAAAGCTTTTTTCCACCCTCTTATTGTCTGCATATTTCTTCATCCTGTTCTGTGCGACCAACAAATTCTCTTTAAGTTGTTGCAGTATTTGTTGCTTGGCAGTTAAAAAATCATGTGCTTCTTCATCATCAGGCCCAGGTATTGCCAGTTCTGAGATGAGAGGTGGGGGGAATCCATAGAGAGCCTGAAATGGAGACATTTTAATGATTGTATGATAAGTGGAATTATACCAGAATTCTGCTAAGGATAGCCAGGAAAGCCACTTGGTTGGAGCAGATGTAGTCATGCATCTTAAATAGGTCTCCAAACACTGATTTACACGTTCTGTCTGGCCATCTGTTTGTGGATGATAAGCAGTACTGAACCTTAGTTCCACATTGAGTGCAGAGAAGATATTTTTCCAAAGCTGACTGGTGAAAATTCTGTCTCTGTCAGAGATAATTAGTTTTGGGGGACCATGCAACTTAATAATGTTATCCACAAAGGATTGGGCTACACTGAGCACTGAGTAAGGGTGGGACAGGGGTATGAAGTGGGAGTATTTAGTAAACCTGTCCACAACCACCATGATCACATCCTTTCCTTGAGATTTAGGTAGTCCTTCAATGAAGTCCATGGATATATGCTGCCAGGCCATGTCAGCCACTGGAAGAGGTTCTAGCAGACCAGGTTGCAAGCAAGTTTCATGCTTTACTCTCTAACAAACAGGGCAGGCTGCAATGAAATTTTCTATAGCTGTTTTCATACCAGGCCAATAAAAGATGCTTTTGATCCTGTGATATGTTGCTCTCCTTCCTGAGTGCCCCCCCACTGGAGAACTGTGTAGGGCCACAGTCAATTTATACCTTAACTCAGGGTTGTTACCCACATAAAATTTTCCTTTGTATCTAATAATTCCAGATGTTAAGGAGTAGTCTGACAGTGAGTTATCCTTGTTTAACAGCAATTTTTCCAACAGTTGCACACTACTAGGATCCTGTTGGTAACTGTGCACCAGATCTTCTGCCCAAACAGGAGTAGCTGCAGAGATAGCCATACATTTAGGAAGAACTCTTGACAAGGCATCAGCCACCTTGTTGTGAATACCTTTTTTGTACTGAATTGTGAAATTAAATTCCAACAATTTCATCATTAGTTTGTGCTGAACTCCTTCAGTGATTCTTTGATCAGTTATGAATTTCAGTGATTGCTGATCTGTTTTAATTATGAGCTATTTCCCTAGCAAGTAGTGCCTCCACCTTTTTAGTGCCTCCAAAATTGCTAGAGCCTCTTTTTCATAAGTAGACAGAGCTGCATTCCTAGGGCATAAAGATGAACTATAAAAAGATATTGGCCTTCCTTGCTGCATTAGAACAGCCCCAATCCCTTTTCCTGAAGCATCAGTTTCCAAAACAAATGGCTTGGAAAAATCTGGCAAAGCCAAAACAGGAGCAGAAGTTAATGCTTGTTTCAGTTGCTAGAAAGCTTTTGTATGTTCAGGTGACCAATGGAAATTCCCCTTTTTAAGCAGATCATGCACAGGCCTGCATATAACACCATAACTTTTGATAAATCTTCTATAGTACACTGCTAAACCCAGAAAACTTCTAAGCTTAGTGATATTTTCAGGCACAGGCCACTCAGCTATAGCAGAGATCTTCTGTGGGTCAGTAGCCACACCATCAGCAGAAATCACATGCCCTAAATATTCCACTTTCTGAGTTGCAAACACACACTTTGACATTTTTGGCAAAAAGTTGGTGCTCTCTTAAAAGATCCAAGACCAACTTAATATGCTCCAAGTGCTCTGTGAGGTTTCTACTGAAGATCAGTATGTCATCAAAGAAAACCAACACAAATTTCCTTAAATAAGGGCCAAATATGGTATTCATTAATTCTTGGAAAGTTCCAGGGGCATTGGACAGGCCAAATGGCATTACCAGAAATTCAAAATGGTCCAAGAATGTTCTGAATGCAGTTTTATGGATATCTTCAGGTGATATTCTGATTTGGTGATAGCCAGACCTTAAATCCAATTTAGTAAAATACTTTGCTCCATGCAGTTCATCTAAAAGATCTTCTATTACAGGGATAGGGAATTTGTTCTTAATTGTAAGAGCATTGAGTTTTCTGAAGTCTGTGCACAGTCTCATGGACCCATCCTTCTTTTTAACTAACAACACAGGAGCAGCGAATGGACTTTGGTTGTGTCTTATGAGATGTGCAGCCAACAATTTTTTTATCTGCTCCTCCATCTCTCTTTTCTGATTTTGGGGCACTCTATAAGGCCTAACTTGTGGTGGAGCTGCACCTTCTACTAGAGAAATTTTGTGGTCCAATGCTCTATGAGGTTGCAGTGTTTTAGGTTCCTCCAACAGATCAGCATATTGCAGCAATAACTGTTGTATTTGTGGTGGAGTTTTAAAATCCTCTGGTGCATCCAAGAGTATGTTGTGGATTTGACACAGGAACACTTCGGGTCCTTTGTCTAATAATTTATCCACTTTCTTAGCAGGCATTTCCTTCACACTAGCTGCAGTAGTGAACATTGTTGTTGAAACAGTTTGCTTGCCCTCATGTGTGAAACTGAATTGCTGGGCTGGAATATCAAATGACACAGGGCTCACAGCAGTAAACCAATCATATCCTAGGATTGCATCATGGCTTGGGAGGAACAGTGTTCTGAAACTGTGGGAAAGTGTCACTTCGGAAATCTGAAACTGACAGTGAGGTACAACTGCAGTAGATGTTAGTGTGCCCCCACCAGCCACTGAAATCTTTCTGGGTTTTACAGGCAACATGTTGCAGTTTGCCTTAACTGCAAAATCTTAGTTTATGAAAGAGGTAGTACTACCAGAATCCAACAATGCTACAACTTTCTTCCCATTGATATGAATGATTACTGTAGGAGTTGGCACGGATAACTGTTGTCCCATGGCAAAAGCAGAAAGGAACATAGCCTGATCTCCTTCATTTACTTTCTCTGCCTGATCTTCCAACTGTTGCTCTTCAATATCATAAGTGACTTGCTCCTTTGGTTCTTGTTGCATGGCTTGAACATTTGGTATTAACTTGCATCTGTGGCCATGTACCCACTTATCTCCACATCGCCAACACTCTCCAAGTTTTCTGATTTTCTGTGCATTATTAGCAGGAGTTTCATTGTGCCTGACAGGAATTTGTTGCTGGATAGGAGGAACAACAGGTTGTTTCTGGATAAAACCTCCAGTGTTTTTCTGGTAGTAGTTGTTATAAGGGACTGATATTCTTTTTGTGTTTGCCACTGCAGGAGGATGACAAGGTTCCACATCCTTTGCTAACCAGTAGGCATCAGTGAGGGTTTGAGGTCTCAATGGTCTAATTTGATATTTGATGCCTTCTCTTAATCCATTAACATAGCATCTTACAAACCAAGATTCTCCTAATTCTGAATTTTCCTCTTGTACATCAGCCATGAGATCTTCAAATATTTTTGTATATTCAGACACTGTGCTGTTAGACTGTTTCACTGAATTAAACTTTTCTGTGAGATCATATGAGCCTTGTGCAGAAAATCTTTTAGTGATTTATGTGCAAAATTCCTTCCAGGAAACTTTCTTTTTCAGCAAACCTGATCTTCTCAGCCATACATATGCTTCCCCAATGATGTATAATTGGGCCAAGGAAACCTTGTATTCTTCTGGTGCCCCTGACATCTGGAAATATTTGTTGCATTGCCTGATCCAGCCCACTGGATCTTCTCCTTCAAACCTAGGAAAATCCATTTTAGGCCCTTTGGTCAAGGATTTCATGAATTGACACTGCATATCATGTTCATAGGTCTTTGCATATCCCTGCCATAACTGCCTATCTCTATTTTGCTGATAGTATTGCTGAAAAACAGGGGTGTGAGTGGACTGCCTGGCTGTAACTGGAGTGCCCAAAGGACTTAAGTGCTCTGGTCTTCCTTGTTGTGCAAACCCTGGTGGAGCAGCTGGTCTACTGGTTCTGATAGGAGGCAGATTCTGCTATTGCAGCTCTTCCAATTGCCTCGTCTTTTCCTTTTCAGCCTCCAATTGTTTCCTAAGTTGCTCTGTTCTCAACAGTTGAGTTTGCATCTGGTCTTGAGAGGTTGTTGGTGAATTTGGTCTCTGTTGAGAGCTTGATGGGATTTCAGTAGTGCTTCCATTTGTTGGTGCCTTCACTAATGCTTGCAAAACTGAATTGATCGTGGAGAGCTGTTTGCCTAAGTCCAGCACCACTTGCTCTACATTGCCCATCTGCACAGATATATCCCCTTGTTTGGAACTGATAGAATGTACCTCATCATGCAGTTTTGCCATATCCACCTGCATCTGTGACTGGTCTTTCTGCACGATCCCCATGTCGTCTCGAAGAGACAACAGTTCCTGTAGATCCGGCTCGTCGATGGTCTTGGCGCGCCCCATCACCTTGATCTGAGGGAGAGAGAAGGAATTTTACTGCCGAAATACTTCGGTAACCCGGCTCTCTGCTCAGATCCTGTCGCCTTCTCGCTCCGCTCCGCCAAAGCTGCACGAACCAGCGATAGACAAGGAATTTTACCACCAGAGAATTGTTCCCCAGCAACCTTTCCGCTCTACTGGTTTGCAGCCGAGCAATTCTCCGCCATGAGCGCCGCCCTGGTACAGATCGCCGCCTCCAACGCCGCCCTGGTACAGATCGCGGCCACTCGCGCCGCTCCGGCTCAATTCGGTTCCGATCTACTCATGGGGAGGGAATTGGGTGGGATTACTCTCCCTATGGACGAAAATTTTTGTGGCCGAGGAAAAACCTTGCTCTGAATACCAATTTATTTGTCAAGACCAAGCTATAGAGATGATCAAGAAGGAGAGAGATGGAAGACGAATTGGGGAAAAGTTCACCCAGATCGGGTTGTGTGTGTATTAACTGTAGAGTAGTTGGCCATATAGGCAATTCATAAAGAAGATTCCATGGTCTGGCCAGCCACAACCCGGCTGCCTTTATAGATGGAAAGCCTCTTTGTCAAGACCAAGCTATAGAGATGATCAAGAAGGAGAGAGATGGAAGACGAATTGGGGAAAAGTTCACCCAGATCGGGCTGTGTGTGTATTAGCTGTAGAGTAGTTGGCCATATAGGCAATTCATAAAGAAGATTCCATGGTCTGGCCAGCCACAACCCGGCTGCCTTTATAGATGGAAAGCCTCCCGGCAACAGGTGAAACGTAACAGTAACGATTGAAACGGAACAGTAGACATCTAACGGTTGACACAGAACGGTAAAGCGAGGCTCGATCTCAACCCTCCATCTACTGAATCGTTATCTGTAGCCGCAACTAGCGCTAACTGAAGAAATAACACTTCCCGCTGCAGTCCTGACATATGAATATGTAGCACAATGTTTGAGACCAACACACGCAGACTGGGCTTTAATAAAAGTTGTGTTGCAACAGTGATAGTAGTACAATAGAAACGAGTAGATGACATCTAAAGCCCAACGAGTTGACAAACATCATCAATACTCCAAACTGCAGCAACGCAAGTAGCAAAATCAGCGTCTAGAAACCGTACCCATGCGACACCTTAACAGATCAAAAATCAAACAGCGGTACAGCGAAACAAGTGCTGCCTCTGCATTACTGTTGGAGGGTAAGCTACCCAGGGCTACTCTCATCAAAGTCGCAAACAATGAAAACAGCCTTACATAACACAAGACAACTGGTGAGAAATTTGGTGCTCAGACCACAAGGGCAGCCACGAACCAGTCACCATCATTACACGGTACCACTCATTTCTAGTTCTTCTTGTCTTTCAAGGGGCCCCTCGGCACTTTGCTCAAAACCTTGGCATCAAACACAGCATACTGTTTCTTAACCTCAATCCACCCCTTCTCGCCATAGGTATCAATCTGATCTTCATACTTCTCGTAGATTACTGGCACTGTGTGCAGAACCACAAAAACTGTTTGACATAGAAGAGAAAGATCCACTGTAAAAACCAAATCCACATTGGGAAGAAGAGGTGCTAAAAATGGTATACTCAGTTGAGATCCCTCACCAATGTAGAACAGCGTCAAGAAGTTGCAGCAACTACCAAGAATGGAAAGCAGCCATAGACCAGCAATCACCTACAATTTTGTAAAAAATAGTTAAATGAGGTAAATCCAGATTGATGTAGGAACAACGCTTGGTAAACAATGGCAGAACAGACATACAATAAGGAACTTCTTTATGTCGCGGCCAAGAGCAATCTGACGAAGGTTTGCGAAGGCTCTGTTGATCTCATGACGTGTAGATAGTGCAATGTTGACAACCAGATCTTCAGGAATGATCACCTCGGGAATCCTTGGGGGAGACCTGAAATGTGTGGCAGAATTTAGAACTCATTTTGAAGTACTAGCTCTTGAACGTGCAAGGGTATGCACATGTAATCTGTGATACTGAGATGAAGATAGCTTACTTGTTAATGAATGATGAGGCATTAGACCATAGAAAGAGAACACCCAGAGAGAATATGAGAGCATGGCCAAGGAAAGCCAGAAGATGGTAGCCAAGCAATTCAAAAAGGATCCAGATTGCAGTTGCACCACCTAGTACTCCAGCAGAGATGTGCTTGTTCCTCCACATAAACACGTCAGCAGCTGCAGAATAGAGAAACAAAGTGAATACAACAGCAAGATTGGCAGATCATGAAATTACATAGCATGTGCTCACAAATGACACCTTAATCACAATATAATACAAGACGGGGATAAAATTTGGCAGTGTTTAAGGAGTAGAAATAGAATATAACAGTTCAAAAAAATTGCAGGATGGTCTGCGAAAATTTATGGAGTGACAATGGAAGGCAAGAAAACACAACTAGGTGTTTAACCTCTGCTACCCATTAAGGATTCGCAACAGAGTAAGGATGCCCTCTAGATTTGCATGTTTTCAGCCTATGGTTAACAGCTCAAGTACAAAGCAAAAAACAAGACACAAATGTACCATACACAGAAACCACATTGTAGTTCTATTTCTTTAGTCCATGAGTATTAGTTATATTGCAATGTGTAACGACTAATGGCGCATAGGTGCTCCAAAATCATGGTAATTCTATAGAGAATCTTAAGCTGAACTTCAATATTTCCAAAATGTTTGGAAGTTTGAGAAAGGGAAGAAGTAGCAATAACACCACAAGATTTACTGTTTCTTTATTTAAAATTCAGAGAAAACAAACCTAGAAGTCATATATGATGATAATTCTCATACAAGAAACAATGTTTCTATACACTAGCGACTTAGCAAGGACACAGCAGAGAATTCACTGAGCGCCTGAGGATGATTCTGCCACAAACTGACAACATAGATTCAAGCGCAGGTAATGCTCAACGGTACTATTAATAGTAATATCCTATTTTAGCAGCCCAACCATATGGAATATTAATATCCTATTTTAGCAGCCCAGCCATATGGACAGTATCCATTTTATTAGCACCATAAACACAAGGGGGGAATCTTGAAGATCAGATCGCACAATCACGGCAAAACTCATACGAAGACAGCCTGCATTGACCAAATTCGAAACCACAAGCGTAAATCAGGTCGCTGCAGTTGCGTTGGCTTTGGTGACGCGCCGTCCCTGTGGATCTGAACAAACCCAGCCGCCCAAAAAAAAGAAGGCTTAAACCTCACCTGCACTACCCAATACCAGATCTAGTACGAAACCCAAGACCCAAACCCGTCCAGATCCACATATTCCGATCCGATCTACGCGTTTCAAGCAAAGGCACTAAAAAACGAGCATCGGTTAGATCGGTAATGGGCCATACGTTTGCCTCCGCCGAGGACCTTGTGGATGGGCTGCTCGCGGCCGAAGAGGCGGAACATCTTGTTCTTGGCGTCGGCCGCCGCCGCGGTGGCGGAGGCGGCGAAGGAGGCGGTGGTGACCTCGGAGGCGGCCGGGGCGGGGGCGGGGGCGGGGGCGGGGGCGGGCGGAGCCGAGGGGCGCGGCTGCTCCTCCTTGTCGGAGTCGGAGGACGAGGAGGAGTGGTCGCCGCCGCCGACGTGGAGCTTGTCGGCGATCTTCTCCATCAGGGTCTCCGGCTTGTGGCCCGCGTCCTCGGCGTGCGGCTGCTCCGCCATGGCTTAGCTTTCCGAAACCCTCACGCTGCTCCGCAAGAAAAGGGGTGGTGCCGGTGCGCGTGGGAGTTGAGGGGCAAGAGAATGCGGGGGAGGAGGTGCTCTGGCGTGGTGGGGTTTTATAGATGGGATGGGGTTTAGGTCTGATCGGAGGATCGGGGACGTTGGTTTTGGATTGGACGGCCGGGAGCGGCCGGGGCGGGGTTCAGGGCGGACGGCGGGGTGCTTTTGCCACGGACCAACATGTCCCCTGGCATGGCTGTAGAGTTTGAAGGGAAATGCTTCGTGTACACGAGCGCCGAAGTAAAAAAATCCACAGGAAAAGGAATAGCTTGGGGTCTCGTGAAATGTGGAGATGAATTACTCCCAATGGCCTTGAGTTGGTTGGATGTTGAGTTGATTTTTGGCTTTGGTTATGCTAAAGATTGATGTGTGTTCTACCGCAGTGTTACATGATGCACTATTTTAGTGTAACGTTGAAAAAACTTTCATTTAATGGTGCGTGTGATTTTCAATCCCAGGATTGGACGAGATGCCTTGCAAAATGCCTTTCTTAAGAAACCGTCCATCCAACTCAGCCCATGAAAGGAATATCCTATTCATCTCTTCTTATGAATTTAGGGTCGTTGTTAATGTTTCTTGACTGCTTTTTTTGGAAAATACTGCCTAATAAACTCTAAAGAAAGTAGAAGTTTAAGCCCTAATTGATTTATTATATTTTCATTGCCCATGTGTAACAATTCAACCTTGGATTATTGCTACTTACTCCATCTCCCTCATTGCGTGCACACCACCGCGGCTTAACCCACTGCTCACCCTACCACTTTGTACACAGTTGTCGCTAGCTCTCATTGCCATTTGGTCTGGTCACCACACTAATGAGTGTGATGCATCACTAGACAAAAAGTGTAGGTCGAGACGAGTGCTAGTACCTCTCAGCCTACACACTCATGGAGCATAAGAGCATGTACTACGCTCCACGTAAGACTACTGCCCTAGCACACCACGTCAGTTCAAATGCTCCACCTCAGCCCAACCTGTTGTTTGCATAGTGAAACGAGATCTTACAGAGAAACCCGCTTCCTCACTCACGAAAGCCAACTTTAGAGGCTAAAAGCAGGAGGAAGATGAGCTCACACATGTGAGGACAACTCACGAAGAGAGCACCAGACATGAAAAGGCTGAGACGATGGATTCTAGTGAGATGATGCCTATGGTGGAAGCTAGTAATCTTCAAATGGATGCTTCATAAAAATTTATCTAGGTGGAACATGGGGAAGCACCATACAACTGTTTTCTTGGAGGTGCAGTGAGTTGATAAAAATGTTAAGTTCAAAACACATGTGGACGCATGGATAAGAATGTTTCTCAGAGGTGCAGTGAGATGATGAAAATGTCAAGTTCAAAACATGGACACATGTATAACCCTAGATGCATCTGACATGGGAATTTCTTGGATGTTCAATAGGAAGTGTTCCGGATATATTAATTGTAGCGGGGGGAAATACTTTGAAACTCGATATTTCGTAGACAATTGTGTGTAATATTGGGTTTGGAGGTTAAGGGGAATAATCTTAGTTATCTTGAAAAACTATTCACATAGCGCTCCATGTTTCATAATCATAATATTCCACCCGTCTTCAAATATAAGTAGTTTTTTGTCTAAATCCAGACAAAAAAAAGGTCTTATATTTTGAGACAGGGGGAGTAGCTCAGAACACATCATGCCCTATGAATGTGATCATGATACTGTTGTTTATAATAATCAACTTACCAAACCATTTCATTTTGCTCGAGAGAAAGAGTGCATTATCCTATCACAACGCCTGCAATGTCTGTAAAATCTCGCTAAATAAAAAAATGTGATGTGATTTATCTTAACGTTGTATGTATTTTGCTATATATATAATGAGAGACAGCCATAGCATGAGAGAGCAGTTTCTCATCTTCTTTTTTTAGGATCGAGAGAGTAGTATCTCTGATGAATAAAAACGTGGGAAGGAGTGGTGTACACCTAGCACAAGAGAATGGGAGGAAGACCAGCCGTTGATAACTGCAGAAAAGGGCCGTGGAATCAACGTGGCGGGCACCACCCCGCACTGCACCCCCTTCACTTTTCTGCTGGACTGGGGCCACGCGATTTGCTTGCACTCGGAATCTCTGCCCTTTTGATTTGTTCTAGTCGTGCGGGCCCCAGACGGAATCAGCTGTTTGCGCACCCTTGCGTGGAGATGCACCCCACGGGAATCATGGCCTGCCACTTTGCGTTTGATTTTGAAACAATCGCCGACGTGCGACGCTTTTGCCGAGCACACGGCGAAGCCAGGAACTACGCGAGCAGGAACACATTGGGCTCGTTGATTTGTACTGTATGATGCATTACCGGTTCCAAGGGAATCACAGCTATTACGGGCTTGGTTTGTTGATTCCTTCGTGAGTCGCCTAAAACAGACGAGATAAAATTCACAGCTTGTTTTTTTTAGGAAAAGCCATCATGACGGATTATATTTCAGGGGTGCCTAGAACTCAGTTGAATGAGATATAGTTTGGTTTTATTCAGATGACATCAGGATGACATCATCATATATTGATACTGATATTGTACCTCCGTGATCGATAGTTTTTTTTAGGCACCATGATTCCAGGTGCACTAATATGGGCCATTAGTGGGCTGAACTGCGTGTCCTGACTTGTCCGTGTCTCTTTTTTTTTGTGTGTGTATGTGTATTCAATCCATTTGGAACAAAAAAAATAGGCCTACAACCATCTATGAATTGGATGAGCATATTACTAGTCCATTGCAACACGATCTCCCCATTTTTCTTGTAACTATGTACTTAGTCAGTATATTACGCGTGCACTGCACCCAGTTTTTCTTAAAAAAAATATTAAAAAGTTAGAAAAAACATTTTTTTGCACTGAACGCTTGTTATAATTTCGGCCTGAGTGTTGTCTCGACATGCAGTCGATACTAACCTGACAATGGCAAAAAAAATTGCTTGCAAGTCTACTTGTGTGTGGGATGCTAAATCTTTCCTTTCCGTCTGTCAATTACTCGGGTTGCACAACGTTGCGACAAAAAAGGGATGGCCACAAGCTGACGACTTTCATGCTCGGTCAACAATCACGTGAAGATTTGCATTAAGCCGAGGCATTTATAGTTGATTTTTCACTCAAGGCAAAAGAATAATATATATATATATATATATATATATATATATATATATATATATATAGTAAATAAATTTAATAGAAACAAATGTAAACAAAAAATGATATAAGCAGAAAAGTTAGTTGCACGGGCAATGTTTGCTGGGCGACTATATCAAAATAAATTATTGTGTATGATCGACGATGATACAACTATAAGCATTCAACGGTGTGAAACTAGAATCAAATATATATATATATATATATATATATATATATATATATATATATATATATATATATATATATATATATATATATATTCAAAAACATTATGTGTTTTCATGTGGGAAATACCAAAGATGGTTTGTGCGTTCCGAGAAATAAAACACAAAAAATGGGCAAAATGAAAAGTGCTTGTATGCACCCACGGTCAAGGGAAATGATAGAAACCACACCTATGTGATGCTAAGATAAAAACCGTCGATAACCACCGACAACCCTCTCCTAACTCAGTTGCGAGCGCTTTATACCTCTTGCAGTTGCGCCTGAGTATGATGAGTTGCAGTTGTATGACTGAGTATGATGAGTATGGGCGTTTTCTCAAGGGGTCCCCAGTTGCATGTGCCCTGATTTTGTCAACTCTTGTCAACAAACACACACACCCTAATTGTGAGTCGATGGACAACTTGCAACTGGAGACCCTCAATAAAAAGACACACACACACCCTCTTAGTTGTGAGTCGATGGGCAACTTGCAACTGGGGGTCCTCAACAAACACACAGCCCCCTAGTTGCGAGTTGATGCTTGACATGCAACTGGGGACCCCTTGAGAAAAAGATACACACACCTCTAGTGCAAGTCGGTTATCAACATGCAATTGGGGACCCTTAACACACACACACACACATCTCCTAGTTGCGAGTTGATGGTCAAGGGGTCCTCAATAAACACACACCCCCTAGTTGTGATTCGATGCTTGACATGCAAGTGGGGACCCTTTGAGAAACACACACACACACCCTAGTTGCGAGTTGATGGTTAACTTGCAATTGGGGATTCTCAACAAACACACACCCGCTAGTTGCGAGTTTGATGGTCAACATGCAACTGGGGACTCTTGACAAAAAGACACACACACACACACCTCTAGTTGTGAGTCGGTTATCGACATGCAACTAGTGACCCTCTACAAACACACACACACACACATACAGACACACATCCTTAGTTGGGAGTCGATGAGCGAGGTTCAACTGGGGGCCACAACAAAACACACACCCTCTACACACACACACACATGCACACATCCTTAGTTGCGAGTCGATGAGCGATTTGCAACTGGGGGCCACAACAAAAAGACACACACATACAAGACCCCTAGTTGCGAGTTGATGGTCAACTTGCAACTAGGGGACACAAATAAAACACACACACAACACCCCCCTAATTGCGAGTCGATGGGCAACTTGCAACTGGGGGTCCTCAATAGACACGCAACCCCTTAGTTGCGAGTTGATGGTCAACTTGCAAATGGGGGACACGAATAAAACACACACACACACACCCCTCTAGTTGCGAGTCGATGGGCAACTTGCAATTGGGGATCCTCAACAAACACACATCCCATAGTTGTGAGTCCATGCTTGACATGCAATTAGGGACCCCTTGACAAATAGACAAACACACACAACACTCCTAGTTGCAAGTCAGTTATCCACATGCAATTACGGACCCTCGACACACACACAACACACATCCCCGTAAATGCGAGTTGATGGTCAACTTGCAACTGGGGGCCACGAATAAAACACACATACACACACACGTACCCCCTAGTCGCGAGTCGATGGTAAACTTGCAACTGGGGGTTCTCAACAAATACACGCACACACATCCCTAGTTGCGAGTTGATGGTTGACATTCAACTGGGGACGCTTTGATAAAAATAACACATACACACCCCAGTTGCAAGTCGATTATCGACATGCAACTTGGGGCCCTAGTTGCGAGTCAATGCTTGACATGCAACTAAGGACCCCTTGACAAGTAGACACACACACAACACTCCTAGTTGCAAGTCGGTTATTAACATGCAATTGGGGACCCTCGACACACACATACATCCCTGTAGTTGCGAGTTGATGGTCAACTTGCAACTGGGGGCCACGAATAAAACACACACACACACACACACATCTTCCTAGTTGCGAGTCGATGGTCAACTTGCAACTGGGGGTTCTCAACAAACACACACACCCCTAGTTGCGAGTGGATGGTTGGCATTCAACTGGGGACACTTTAATAAAAAAAACACCCCCAGTTGCGAGTTGATTTTCGACATGCAACTGGGGACCCTAGTTGCGAGTCGATGCTTGACATGCAACTAGGGACCCCTTGACAAAATAACACACACACACCTCTAGTTGCAAGTCAGTTATCGACATGTAATTGGGGACCCTCGACACACACACACACACACACACATCTCCCCTAGTTGCGAGTCGATGGTCAACTTGCAACTGGGGGCCACGAATAAAACACACACACACACACACACATCCCTAGTTGTGAGTCGATGGGCAACTTGAAACTAGGGGTCCTCAACAAACACACACACACCCTAGTTACAAGTCGGTGGTTGAGATGCAACTCGGGCCCCTTGAGAAAAAGACACACACACACATACATCCCCGTAGTTGCGATTCGATGGTCAACTTGCAACTGGGGGCCACGAATAACACACACACACACACACACATAACCCCCTAGTTGCGATTCGATGGTCAACTTGCAACTGGGGGTTCTCAACATACACACACACACACCCCCTTAGTTGTGAGTCGATGCTTGACATTCAACTGGGGACACTTTGATAAAAATAACACACACACACCCCTGTTGCGAGTCGATTATCAACATGCAACTTTGGACCCTAGTTGCGAGTCGATGCTTGACATGCAACTAGGGACCCCTTGACAAATAGACAAACACACACAACACTCGTAGTTGCAAGTCGGTTATCCACATGCAATTGGGGACCCTTGACACACACACAACACACATCCCCGTAGTTGCGAGTTGTTGGTCAACTTGTAACTGGGGGCCATGAATAGGACCCAACAAGAGTACGAGCACACAACTAGGGGGGTATGGGTGTAACTACACACAACCCCCACCCCCCTAAAAAAACCACCCACGGCCGATAACCCCTCCCCCCCGACAACCTCCCCCAACCATGACTGCCATTGCTTTATTCCCTTGCAGTTGCACTTGAGTAGGATGACTTGCAGTTGTAGTTAAGTTGTGGCGGTTGCAACTACAAACACCCCCCCATAAAAATGGCCCACCGTCGATAACCTCCGATAACCCTCCACAACCCTAATTGTGGTCGCTTTAAACACCTTGCAGTTGCGGTTGAGTAGGACTAGTTGCAGTTGCAGTCAACCCCCCCCCCCCCAAATAATAAACAGCCATTGAGAAATAATAATAATGAAAGTAAAATTTTAACTATAAAATTAATTGGTTGAACATTAGAAAATTTATGTCACGACTCTTTTTGATTACACATAATTTGACTACTCGTGCATTCACACACAGAGGACAAGTCGTATGAGTAATAGTAAAACTATAAAAACAAACAGAAAATAATTAAAAAGTCGGATCCTTTCGTATCACCACTCTCTCTTTCTCTCGAATAGAAGAAAACATAAGAATATGAAAGAGCGAAAAAACATTGTATTGAGAAAAAATGGCCTAGACAACAAAAAATCAGCGGCAAAATGGGAAAGGGGTTCTGCACCTTTGAAGTGTCAAGTTCTCGTACAAAAAAATATAAAACAAATTTCCTGTAAAAAACAATTACACAAATTATACATGATCAAACAACACAAACACATGCAAAAAACATTGTCAATTAACACATACAAAAACATTGCATTGAGAAAAAATTATACATGGTCAAACAAAACATTGCGTTGAGAAAAAACTACATGGACGCAACAAAAAGCCAATTATGCAACGTTAGTTTACTTATTACAAAAACACTATTGTCCGAAAAGAAAACTTATTGCAAGCATTAGTCTATATTTTTAGGGAACAAAACATTGGTCTGCTACGATGGAGGAAATTGCCGCAAGTGACAAACAATCCCAACAATCAATGAAAAGGCTCGTAAAAACACAGCTTGGCCCGGCAAAAAAAGAAAAGAAAACGGCTGAAAAGGGCCCATACGAGCGACAAAGGTAACCCACAGCTAGCGACCCTTACAAACCTACGACAAGTTCACCTCGTTTTTTTACAAGCGCTAGTTGTCAGCGAAAAAATAGCTGCGCATAAAAAAGAGATAATGGGCCGCTAGCCCAACAACTCACGGTGCGCGCCGTGTCGCTACGAAGCTCACCATATCGACAAAAAAACGAATCACAACGTGATTAGATCTGACGGCAGACAAAGTGAATGAGACCAAACAATTTCTCAGCTGAATGAGTTTTAGCAAAACCGTATATTTCATGTGAAGACAACGATACATCGTTTGTCAATACATCTAGCAAGAAATCTGGAGGCTCTAATTTCCACATAATAATTCGAGAGACCTCGGAATTCCTAGCCAACAAATCTGCCGTCATATTAGCTTTCCTAGGACAATGAGAAAAAAATGTAGAAATAAAATTACAAGCTAAGAAGGCAAATGTTGGGTATGGCGCTGGCGCTCTGCTCTCGCAACCCCGACGGTGCCGCGCCGATCGCGGCCGGCTCGCCTGCGCCACCGTCTCCGCCGTCCTGCCCTACTCCGGACCCCGCCGCTGTGCTCCCGCCGACCGACGTCCCGCTCCCGCTGGCCGCTGGACCGCCCGTCCCGTGCGCTGTCGCCCCCGTCGTGGAGGTGTTGCCGCTGCGCTGGGCTGACTTGGTGGAGGATGACGACCCGCTGCTGGCCGTCCCATCGTCTCGGTGCACGCCTCCGGCTCGCCGAGCTGTGCTGCGCCCGACGTTGGTCGACGAGCCGCGCCGAGGAGGTCCCTCCCCATCTCATGCTCACCGGCCTACATCGCGTCCCCTCCTCTCGACTCCAGGCCAAAGGGCTGACCTTGGATCTCGGACCGCTCGCCGCCGCCGCGCTCCGGCGTGGGGCGTCGCGGGGTGGTCCGACCTGGGTCATGCCCGGTGCTCGTGGCGCACGACGACGGCCCCTCCTAGCTCTCGGCTTGCTCCCTTCCCGTTGGTGGCGTCTCCGTCGGTGATCGTCCGCACCTCGCCGTTCCGGCCCTTCATCGCTTCGTTTGGCTCCTCGCCACTCCGGATCACGCCTGGCCATCCTCGTCGACACCCCCTGCCTACTGGAGCCCCTGCGCCGGCGCCGGCCACGGCCACGGCGGTGGTCGCGGCACTAGGGGAAACCCTAGCCGCTTCTGCCCCGCCTCGCTGGCTGGGCCGCCCGGCTGTGGACCGCCACCATGTTGGGCCAGGGAATGGGCCTCGGACCTGGGCCGACTCCGACATTTCCTGACCCAGCCTAGGTCTCGGACCTGGTGGGCCGGCCTGCCCTGCCATCCGGCCTATTTGGCCTCTAGCGGGCTTCCCTCGCCTCCCCACTCAACCCTCCCGTGCCCTAACCCTCGCGCACCCGTCTCCCGCCGCCAGCACCCCACACCCTTCCCCGTCGCCATCGAATTCGCCGCCGGCCTCCATGCCCCGCGATTGGAACCGCGGCCCAAGCGGCGTGCCGACGACCGCCGCCCCGACGTCTCCCGTGCGGAGGAGCGGCGCGACCCTAGGCGCCCTTCCCCCGACTCGATCCGCCATGAGGCTGATCTCCGCCGACACCTTTCCTCCCGCGGCGATCGTCGGTCCTCTGCACACGACGACCACCGCTCCCCTCCCCGTCGATCTCCTCCCCGCGCTGATCGACGTGGCCGCTCCCGCTCCCGCTTGCCTCCCCCGGCCGCGGACCGGCGCGAGCCCCGTCCCAGGTCGCCTTCCCTGGCACGCCGGCGGGAAGCCAGCCGCTCCTCGGCCCGCGGCAATAGGCCCCATTCCCCCGCCCGCTCCCAAGGCCAGCAAGCCCTCCCTCCCGCTGTCGCCTCGGTTCGCCGGTACCAGCCACCTCGGGGGAGCCGAACTTCCCCCCGGCCGGCAATGGGGCGGGACGGGGCCGACCCGGTGGCAAGCGCAAGAAGAAGCGCGGCCTCGGACATGCCAATGGCGCTGCCCCGGCCAGTAGCTCCACCCATGACCTGGCTGCCTCGACTACGACCGCTCTCCTCCCTGACGACCGCTCCGCCGACCTCATCAAGTGCTTCAACTGTGGCCTCTCCGGCCACTCCCAGGTGGCATGTACACACCCTCAGTGTTGCTATCTCTGCTCGGACCCAGACCACCCGCCTTCCTTTGCCCTGACCGTCCGGTGGCGGAGGAGCTGATGATGCACGGGCACGGGATTGAGAGCCTCGGCTACTTCCACATCGAAATGCCCGACATCCCCGTCCCCTCACCATCGCTCCTGGCCATTGTCATCGTCAAGGATGGGGTGGCCTCGCCGGAGATGATTGAGGCCAAGCTCAACCACCTCTACCACTGCACCTGGGATTGGCAGGTCACCATGCTGGCTGAAGGCCAGTTCTCGGTCGTCTTCCCGGACGTGGTCAGCCACGGGTACGGCACCCGCAGCGAAGACATCACCCTAGCCCTCAATAAGCTAGTGGTGGACATCTCCGTGCCGGTGCGGGACCCTATGGCGGTCGCGGTCCTGGACACGGCTTGGATCCTCATTGGTGGCCTACCGAACATCGCCCGTTCCGAGCGGGTCATCCGGAACATGTCTCGCATCCTCGGACAATGTGGTGGTGGTCGACGAGCTCTCCCTCCGCAAGGAGGAGGAGGTCCGGGTCAAGGTCAAATCCCTCGACTCTTCCAGACTCCATGCCACGATTTGAGTGTTCTTCAATGACCAGGGCTTCGACCTTCGCATCTCCCCTGAGCCTCCCAACCACATTGGCTGCCCCCGCATCGACGACAACTTCTTGGGGGGCGGCACAGATGGGGGAGGCGTCGGAGGCTACATCAGCGACCGAGACCCCCGTCATGGCCACCCCTCTGGCTCAGATGAGGACAACGACGATGACTTCGAGGACAGCCCCCCCACGACCAGCCTCCTGCGCCGGCCGCCAGGGGTGGGGCTGGGGCGGGCCGTTCCCACGCTGTGTCTCCCCCGTCCCCCGATGACGGCCTCGACGCCTCGGATGCTAGTCTTCAAGTCTTCCCGGCTTCTTCGCCCCGCTCCCCCGGTGATCCCTCCCTTGGCATCTTTGCCTCCCCCCCGCCCGGGTCGTCCCGGCGCTGCTCGCCCCGCCCTCTCCCGCAACGCCCGATCTCCAGATGGAGCCGCTGGGGGCGACAGACTCGGCCCCGGTCCCGCCCCATCCAGTGCTCCCAGAGGTGGAGGCTGGTCCGTCTGCACGGCCGGGCCTTCCGCCTCTGGTGGATGACGCGACTGCGGACCCGCCACCCTCCTCTGGCGCTCCCTGCGCGATGATCCCTGCTCCTCCCCCGGCGCCTCCGTGTTCCGCTTTTGAGGGACTAGCGGTGGTGGTGACCACCCCGGTGGCCGGTCCTCCGCCTCCCCCTCGGACTGCGGCCTACTCCAGGAGGGGCTATTCGACCTCGACCCCGGTGTCCTCCTCGCGCCACAGTGCTCGGATTGAGGCGGCCAGGCCAGTGGGTAGTCCGGCTCTACCTATCCCCGAGCAGGCCGCTCTCCGGGCCACTGCCCGGAACCTCGAGTCAGGTACCATGATCATCCCGGCCACCCCTGCTACTTGCTCCTTTTCTGCTTTGGAGTCGGCTCCGCTTGGCCACCTTGCTAAGGTGGCAGCGGACTCGGTCATAGTGTTCAGGGAGAGGTTGCTCCCCCGCTAGTTCAGATCAAAGCCATCCGTGCACGGGAGATACTCGATGGTCAGCTCGTCGAGGCCCGTGCACGCCTCCCTCCCCCTCGGGAGCGCCGCCCGGGGCTTCCTCGAGCGCCCTTCCTCGCGCGGCGGGCACTCCGCCTAAGATCCGAGGCCGCACCCGCTCCCGTACCGCTGCCCTCCACGCCCAGAGCGCCTCACGTGTCTTGGGGTCAAGCAGCCCCCCGATGGATGCGTGATGCGAGCCCTATTCTGGAACATCCGTGGTTTCGGCCAAGATGGTCGTCGCCACCAACTCATAGAGTACATGCAAACCGAGCGAATCGACATTGTAGCCATTCAAGAAATGATGCACACGGAGTTCTTCCTGTCGGAACTTGAACATCTGAGCTCCAACCTGTTCGCCTGGCACTGGCTCCCTTCTAGTGGGAGTACGGGCCACTCGGGTGGCATCCTCCTAGGAGTGAAGGATGACACCCTTGAGGTGGGGAGCATGGACCAGGGTGAGTTCTTTGTTAGCATGGAGGTCTTCAAGCGGGCCCTAAACTTTAAATGGGAGATCATTGCGGTTTATGGTCCGGCCGATCACCGCCGGTCTGAGACCTTCCTCGCTGAGCTCCGGAGGAAGGTGGCGTCGGCCCAGCTACCGGTGGTAGTGGGCGGCGATTTCAACCTCATCCGGACGGAAGAAGACAAGAGCAATAATTTAGTGAACTTTCCACGGATGCAAATGTTCAAAGATTGCATCGCTGATATGGGGCTGTGTGAGCTCGATCGATTCGGGGCCAGGTTCACTTGGACTAACCGCCAAGTTGATCCGACCCGCTCGGTCCTCGATCGAGTCTTCACCTCCCCTGAGTGGGACATTCGGTGTCCCCTAGCATCACTTTGGGCAATTACGCGGATTGGGTCTGATCACGTCCCCCTTCTCTTCTATTCGGAGAATGAGCGCCCCCCCTGCCGCCACGCTTTCGCTTCGAAACCTTCTGGTTGCGTCAGCCAGGATTTACCACCGCGGTGGCCGCCAGATGGCACGAGGCGAGGGATGCCCCCCACCGGGCCCTGTCAGCCGTTGATTCCTAGCACTTCTGCGCCAAGCGGTCACGGCAATTCATGAAAGGGTGGGGTGCAAACGTGGGTCGGGACATCCGTGAGAGGAAGAAAGCCCTCCTTGAGGGCATCCAGGTCCTCGATCTGCGGGCTGACGCCGCTGGCCTCTCGGCAGATGAATGGATGCTGAGATACGACTTGGAAGACCAGCTCACGGTCATCTACACTGACGAGGAGGCATACTGGCGCTTGCGGGGTACGCGGAACTGGGTCCTCAAGGGGGACGCTAATACTGCCTACTTCCAGGCTATTGCTAATGGCCATATACGCCGTAACTCCATCCCCCTCCTGTGGGATGCACCGACCCTCCTACAGCGGCCTGAGGACATCCGGGCACATGTCGACGGCTTCTACAGAGACCTATTCTCTACCTCCCCTCGGGGAGGTCTTGCACTAGCGCAAGACATTTGGCCTGTCCACTGTTGTGTCTCGCCTGCGGATAACGCGGCCCTCACGACCCTCACGACCCCGTTCTCGGAGGCGGAAGTGTGGGAGGCAATTAAGGGCATGAACCCTTCCTCGGCTCCCGGCCCGGATGGCCTCCCAGTGAAGTTCTTCCAGACCTTCTGGGAAGTGATCAAACCTGAGGTGATGGCCCTATTTGACGAGTTCCTGGTTGGGTCCATTGACCTCGCCCGGCTAAACTATGGGGTAATCACTCTCATCCCTAAAGTGACGGGAGCCTCAGACATCCGTCAATTTCGACCGATTACGGTGATTAATGTCATCTTCCGCATCCTCGCGAAGGGGTATGCCATTAGGGTGGCCCCTATTGCCGACCGGATCACTCATCCTGACCAGTCGGCCTTCATCCAGGGCTGCTATATCCTTGATGGAGTCTTGGTGTTCCACGAAGCTCTCCATGAGGTGCACGTCAAACAACTCAAGGTAGTCTTCCTGAAACTAGATTTCCACAAGGCCTATGACACTGTCAGCTGGACCTTCCTTCGGGAATGTCTGCTCCGTAAGGGCTTCAACGATAGGTGGGTGACCAGAGTGATGCAGATGGTGTCATCAGGCCGCATCGCGGTGAACATTAATGGGGAGATCAGCCCATTCTTCCCCACATTTTGTGGGGTGCGCTAGGGCGACCCCTTCTCCTCGTTCTTGTTTAACATGGTTGTCGATGCGCTAGAGACCATCCTCGATGAGGCCAAGGCGACGGGATCGCATATAGTTGGAGGCAACGGGATTTCCTTTCTCCAATATGCAGACAACACCATTATCATGGTGGAGGGGTCGGAGAGTGATATTTTGAACCCCAAGTTCCTCTTATTGTGCTTCCAGCAGATGTCCGGCCTTCGGATCAACTTCGATAAGAGTGAGGTAATGGTCTTGGGCTACGCCCAAGACAAGCGACAGAGCATAGAGGATCGGCTTAATTGCCAGCTTGGGTGTTTCCCCATGACTTATCTGGGGATACCCATTAGTGATGCCAGGCTTATGGTGGCCGAGCTGCGCCCCACTGTGGGGAAGCTCCAGCACCGTATCGAGCCCTGGCAGGGTCGGTGGCTTTCGAAAGCGGCCCGTACGGTGCTCATTAACTCGTCCCTCTCCAGCCTCCTATTATTCATCATGAGCTTCTACAGCCTTTCGGGGACATTACATCACGAGATTGCCACCGTTCAGGGGCGTTTCTTCTGGGCGGGCGAGGGTGATAAGCAGAAGTACCACATGGTCTGGTGGTCTGAGATCTGCAAACCTCGCGACCAGGGTGGCCTCGGGATCATGTCCTCCAAACGCATGAACATTTCCCTTCTGACTCGGTGGCTCTGGCGGATAGGCAACGGAGATGGTGGCCAGTGGCTTCGCATCATTCAGCAGAAATACCTCTGTTGGGGAACGTAGTAGAATTTTAAAATTTTCTACGCATCACCAAGATCAATCTATGGAGTCATCTAGCAACGAGGGAGAGAGGAGTGCATCTACATACCCTTGTAGATCGTGCGCGGAAGCGTTCAAGAGAACGGGGTTGATGGAGTCATACTCGTCGTGATCCAAATCACCAATGACCTAGCGCCGAACTGACGACACCTCCGCGTTCAACACACGTACGGTTGGGAAGACGTCTCCTCCAACTTGATCCAGCAAGGGGGAAGGAGAGGTTGATGGAGATCCAGCAGCACGACGGCGTGGTGGTGGAAACTACGGCGATCTCGGCAGGGCTTCGTCGAGCACTACGAGAAGGAGAGGTGTCACGGGAGGGAGAGGGAGAGGCCAGGGGCTAGGGTGCGGCTGCCCTCCCTCCCCCCACTATATATAGGGTCCCTAGGGGGGCGCCGTCCCTAGTAGATCCAATCTCCAAAAGGGGGGCGGCGGCCAAGGGGGTGGCTTGCCCCCCAAGCCAAGCGGGGCGCCCCCACCCCTAGGGTTTCCAACCCTAGGCGCAGGGGGAGGCCCAAGGGGGGGGGGCGCACCAGCGCACTAGGGGCTGGTTCCCCTCCCACTTCAGCCCATGGGGCCCTCCGGGATAGGTGGCCCCACGCGGTAGACCCTCGGGACCCTTCCGGTGGTCCCGGTACAATACCGATTACCCCCGAAACTTTCCCGATGGCCGAAACTTGACTTCCTATATATAAATCTTCACCTCCGGACCATTCCGGAACTCCTCGTGACGTTTGGGATATCATCCGGGACTCCGAACAACTTTCGGGTTACCGTATACTAATATCTCAACAACCCTAGCGTCACCGAACCTTAAGTGTGTAGACCCTACGGGTTCGGGAGACACGCAGACATGACCGAGACGACTCTCCGGTCAATAACCAACAGCGGGATCTGGATACCCATGTTGGCTCCCACATGATCCTCGATGATCTCATCGGATGAATCACGATGTCGAGGATTCAATCAATCTGTATACAATTCCCTTTGTCAATCGGTACATTACTTGCCCGAGACTCGATCGTCGGTATCCCAATACCTCGTTCAATCTCGTTATCGGCAAGTCACTTTACTCGTACCGTAATGCATGATCCTGTGATCAACCACTTGGTCACATTGAGCTCATTATGATGATGCATTACCGAGTGGGCCCAGAGATACCTCTTCGTCATACGGAGTGACAAATCCCAGTCTCGATTCGTGCCAACCCAACAGACACTTTCGGAGATACCTGTAGTGTACCTTTATAGTCACCCAGTTACGTTGTGACGTTTGGCACACCCAAAGCACTCCTACGGTATCCGGGAGTTGCACAATCTCATGGTCTAAGGAAATGATACTTGACATTCGGAAAAGCTACAACAAACGAACTACACGATCTTTGAGCTATGCTTAGGATTGGGTCTTGTCCATCACGTCATTCTCCTAATGATGTGATCCCGTTATCAATGACATCCAATGTCCATAGTCAGGAAACCGTGACTATCTTCAACGAGCTAGTCAACTAGAGGCTCACTAGGGACGTGTTGTGGTCTATGTATTCACACATGTATTACGATTTCCGGATAACACAATTATAGCATGAACAATAGACAATTATCATGAACAAAGAAATATAATAATAACCATTTCATTATTGCCTCTAGGGCATATTTCCAACAGTCTCCCACTTGCACTAGAGTCAATAGTCTAGTTACATTGTGATGAACCGAACACCCATGCAGTTCTGGTGTTGATCATGTTTTGCTCTAGGGAGAGGTTCAGTCAACGGATCTGCCACATTCAGGTCCGTATGTACTTTACAAATATCTATGTCTCCATTTTGAACACTTTCACGAATGGAGTTGAAGCGACGCTTGATATGTCTGGTCTTCCTGTGAAACCTGGGCTCCTTGGCAAGGGCAATAGCTCTAGTGTTATCACAGAAGAGAGTCATCGGGCCCGACGCATTGGGTATGACTCCTAGGTCGGTAATGAACTCCTTCACCCAGATTGCCTCTTGTGCTGCCTCTGAGGCTGCCATGTACTCCGCTTCACATGTAGATCCGCCACAACGCTTTGCTTGCAACTGCGCCAGCTTACTGCCCCACCATTCAAAATATACACGTATCCGGTTTGTGACTTAGAGTCATCCAGATCTATGTCGAAGCTAGCATCAACGTAACCCTTTACGACGAGCTCTTCGTCACCTCCATAAACGAGAAACATATCCTTAGTCCTTTTCAGGTACTTCAGGATATTCTTGACCGCTGTCCAGTGTTCCATGCCGGGATTACTTTGCTACCTTCCTACCAAACTTACGGCAAGGTTTACATCAGGTCTGGTACACAACATAGCATACATGATAGACCCTATGGCCGAGGCATAGGGGACGACACTCATCTTTTCTCTATCTTCTGCCGTGGTCGGGCATTGAGTCGTGCTCAATCTCATACCTTACAATAAAGGCAAGAACCCCTTCTTTGACTGATCCATTTTGAACTTCTTCAATATCTTGTCAAGGTACGTACTCTGTGAAAGACCAATGAGGCGTCTCGATCTATCTCTATAGATCTTGATGCCTAATATATAAGCAGCTTCTCCAAGATCCTTCATTGAAAAACACTTGTTCAAGTAGGCCTTTATACTTTCCAAGAATTCTATATCATTTCCCATCAACAATATGTCATCCACATACAATATGAGAAATGCTATAGAGCTCCCACTCACTTTCTTGTAAATGCATGCTTCTCCATAAGTCTGCGTAAACCCAAACGCTTTGATCATATCATCAAAACGAATGTTCCAACTCCGAGATGCTTGCACCAGCCCATAAATCGAGAGTTGGAGCTTCCACACCTTGTCAGCATTCTTAGGATCGACAAAACCTTCCGGCTGGATCATATACAATTCTTCCTTAAGGAAACCATTAAGGAATGCCGTTTTGACGTCCATTTGCCATATCTCATAATCATAGAATGCGGCAATTGCTAACATGATTCAGATGAACTTCAGCTTCGCTACGGGTGAGAAAGTCTCATCGTAGTCAACCCCTTGAACTTGTCGATAACCCTTAGCGACAAGCCGAGCTTTATAGATGGTTACGTTACCATCCGCGTCTGTCTTCTTCTTAAAGATCCATTTATTTTCTATGGCTCGCCGATCATCGCGCAAGTCAGTCAAAGTCCATACTTCGTTTTCATACATGGATCTCGGATTTCATGGCTTCCAGCCATTTGTCGGAATCTGGGCCCGCCATCGCTTCTTCATAGTTCGAAGGTTCACCGTTGTCTAACAACATGATTTCCAAGACAGGGTTGCCGTACCACTGTGGTGCGGAACGTGTTCTTGTGGACCTACGAAGTTCAGTAGCAACTTGATCTGAAGTTTCATGATCATCATCATTAACTTCCTCTCTAGTCGGTGCAGGCACCTCAGGAACAATTTCCTGAGCTGCGCCACTCTCCGGTTCAAGAGGTAATACTTCGTCAAGTTC
This sequence comes from Triticum aestivum, assembly GCF_018294505.1. Lineage (NCBI taxonomy): Eukaryota > Viridiplantae > Streptophyta > Magnoliopsida > Poales > Poaceae > Triticum > Triticum aestivum. The sequence continues at coordinate 151,517,683 of NC_057800.1, read as the reverse complement.
TACTTTCCTCCCACTTATTTCTTTTGAGAGAAACTCTTTCTCTAGAAAGGATCCATTCTTGGCAACAAAGATCTTGCCTTCGGATCTGAGGTAGAAGGTATACCCAATAGTTTCTTTAGGGTATCCTATGAAGACGCATTTTTCCGATTTGGGTTCGAGCTTTTCAGGTTGAAGTTTCTTGACATAAGCATCGCATCCCCAAACTTTTAGAAACGACAGCTTATGTTTCTTCCCAAACCATAATTCATACGGTGTCGTCTCAATGGATTTCGACGGAGCCCTATTTAAAGTGAATGCGGCAGTCTCTAAAGCATAGCCCCAAAATGACAGCGGTAAATCGGTAAGAGACATCATAGATCGCACCATATCCAATAGAGTGCGGTTATGACGTTCGGACACACCATTACGCTGAGGTGTTCCAGGCGGCGTGAGTTGTGAAACTATTCCACATTTCCTTAAGTGTGTGCCAAATTCATGACTCAAGTATTCTCCCCCACGATCTGATCGCAAGAACTTGATTTTCTTGTCACGTTGATTCTCAACTTCACTCTGAAATTCCTTGAACTTTTCAAAGGTCTCAGACTTGTGTTTCATTAAGTAGACATACCCATATCTACTCAAGTCATCAGTGAGGGTGAGAACATAACGATAGCCACCGCGAGCCTCAACACTCATTGGACCGCACACATCAGTATGCATGATTTCCAATAAGTTGGTTACTCGCTCCATTGTTCCTAAGAACGGAGTCTTGGTCATTTTACCCATGAGGCATGGTTCACACGTGTCAAATGATTCGTAATCAAGAGACTCCAAAAGTCCATCGGCATGGAGCTTCTTCATGCGTTTGACACCTATGTGACCAAGGCGGCAGTGCCACAAGTATGTGGGACTATCATTATCAACCTTACATCTTTTGGTATTCACACTATGAATATGTGTAACATTACGCTCGAGATTCATTAAGAATAAACCATTCACCAGCGGAGCATGACCATAAAACATATCTCTCATATAAATAGAACAACCATTATTCTCGGATTTAAATGAGTAGCCATCTCGAATTAAACGAGATCCTGATACAATGTTCATGCTCAAAGCTGACACTAAATAACAATTATTGAGGTTTAAAACTAATCTCGTAGGTAAATGTAGAGGCAGCGTGCCGACGGCGATCACATCAACCTTGGAACCATTCCCGACGCGCATCGTCACCTCGTCCTTCGCCAGTCTCCGCTTATTCCGCAGCTCCTGTTTTGAGTTACAAATGTGAGCAACCGCACCGGTATCAAATACCCAGGAGCTACTACGAGTACTGGTAAGGTACACATCAATTACATGTATATCACATATACCTTTAATGTTGCTGGCCTTCTTGTCCGCTAAGTATTTGGGGAAGTTCCGCTTCCAGTGACCACTTCCCTTGCAATAAAAACACTCAGTCTCAGGCTTGGGTCCATTCTTTGACTTCTTCCCGGCAGCTTGCTTACCGGGCACGGCAACTCCCTTGCCGTCCTTCTTGAAGTTCTTCTTACCCTTGCCTTTCTTGAACTTAGTGGTTTTATTGACCATCAACACTTGATGTTCCTTTTTGATTTCCACCCCTGCTGATTTCAGCATTGAATATACCTCAGGAATGGTCTTTTCCATCCCCTGCATATTGAAGTTCATCACGAAGCTCTTGTAGCTCGGTGGAAGCGACTGAAGAATTCTGTCAATGACCGCGTCATCCGGGAGATTAACTCCCAGCTGAGTCAAGCGGTTATGCAATCCAGACATTTTGAGTATGTGCTCACTGACAGAACTATTTTCCTCCATCTTACAACTGAAGAACTTGTCGGAGACTTCATATCTCTCGACCTGGGCATGAGCTTGGAAAACCATTTTCAGCTCTTCGAACATCTCATATGCTCCCTGTCTCTCAAAACGCTTTTGGAGCCCTGATTTCTAAGCTGTAAAGCATGCCGCACTGAACGAGGGAGTAATCATCAGCACATGACTGCCAAGCGTTCATAACGTCTTGATTCTCTGGGATGGGTGCATCACCTAGCGATGCTTCTAGGACATAATCTTTCTTGGCAGCTATGAGGATGATCCTCAGGTTCCGGATCCAGTCTGTATAGTTGCTGCCATCATCTTTCAGCTTGGTTTTCTCTAGGAACGCGTTGAAGTTGAGGACAACGTGGGCCATTTGATCTACAAGACATATTGTAAAGATTTTGGACTAAGTTCATGATAATTAAGTTCATCTAATCAAATTATTCAATGAACTCCCACTCAGATAGACATCCCTCCAGTCATCTAAGTGAAACATGATCCGAGTTAACTAGGCCGTGTCCGATCATCACGTGAGACGTACTAGTCAACATCGGTGAACATCTTCATGTTGATCGTATCTTCTATACGACTCATGCTCGACCTTTCGGTCTTCCGTGCTCTGAGGCCATGTCTGTACATGCTAGGCTCGTCAAGTCAACCTAAGTGTATTGCGTGTGTAAATCTGGCTTACACCCGTTGTATTCGAACGTTAGAATCTATCACACCCGATCATCACGTGGTGCTTCGGAACAACGAACCTTCGCAACGGTGCACAGTTAGGGGGAACACTTTCTTGAAATTATTACGAGGGATCATCTTATTTAAGCTACCGTCGTTCTAAGCAAATAAGATGTAAAACATGATAAACATCACATGCAATCAAATAGTGACATGATATGGCCAATATCATTTGCTCCTTTTGATCTCCATCTTCGGGGCTTCATGATCATCGTTGTCACCGGCATGACACCATGATCTCCATCATCATGTTCTCCATCATCGTGTCTTCTTGAAGTTGTCTCGTCATCTATTACTTCTACTACTATGGCTAACGCTTTAGCAATAAAGTAAAGTAATTACATGACGTTTATGTTGACACGCATGTCATAAATAAATTAAGACAACTCCTATGGCTCCTGCCGGTTGTCATACTCATCGACATACAAGTCGTGATTCTTATTACAAGAACATGATCAATCTCATACATCACATATATCATTCATCACATCCTTTTGGCCATATCACATCACAAGGCATATGCTGCAAAAACAAGTTAGACGTCCTCTAATTGTTGTTGCAAGTTTTTACGTGGCTGCTATAGGTTTCTAGCAAGAATGTTTCTTACCTACGCGAAAACCACAACGTGATATGCCAATTTCTATTTACCCTTCATAAGGACCCTTTTCATCGAATCCGATCCGACTAAAGTGGGAGAGACAGACACCCGCTAGCCACCTTATGCAACTAGTGCATGTCAGTCGGTGGAACCAGTCTCATGTAAGCGTACGTGTAAGGTCGGTCCAGGCCGCTTCATCCCATGATGCCGCCGAATCAAGATAAGACTAGTAATGACAAGTAAATTGAAAATATCAACGCCCACAACTGCTTTGTGTTCTACTCGTGCATAGAAACTACGCATAGACCTAGCTCATGATGCCACTGTTGGGGAACGTAGATGAATTTTAAAATTTTCTACGCATCACCAAGATCAATCTATGGAGTCATCTAGCAACGAGGGAGAGAGGAGTGCATCTACATACCCTTGTAGATCACGCGCGGAAGCGTTCAAGAGAACATGGTTGATGGAGTCGTACTCGTCGTGATCCAAATCACCGATGACCTAGCGCCGAACGGACGACACCTCCGCGTTCAACACACGTACGGTTGGGAAGACATATCCTCCAACTTGATCCAGCAAGGGGGAAGGAGAGGTTGATGGAGATCCAGCAGCACGATGGTGTGGTGGTGGAAACTACGGCGATCTCGGCAGGGCTTCGTCGAGCACTGCGAGAAGGAGAGGTGTCACGGGAGGGAGAGGGAGAGGCCAGGGGCTAGGGTGCGGCTGCCCTCCCTCCCCCCCACTATATATAGGGTCCCTAGGGGGGCGCCGGCCCTAGTAGATCCAATCTCCAAAAGGGGGGCGGCGGCCAAGGGGGTGGCTTGCCCCCCAAGCCAAGCGGGGCGCCCCCACCCCTAGGGTTTCCAACCCTAGGCGCAGGGGGAGGCCCAAGGGGGGGGGCACCAGCCCACTAGGGGCTGGTTCCCCTCCCACTTCAGCCCATGGGGCCCTCCGGGATAGGTGGCCCCACGCGGTAGACCCCCGGGACCCTTCCGGTGGTCCCGGTACAATACCGATTACCCCCGAAACTTTCCCGATGGCCGAAACTTGACTTCCTATATATAAATCTTCACCTCCGGACCATTCCGGAACTCCTCGTGACGTCCGGGATCTCATCCGGGACTCCGAACAACTTTCGGGTTACCGTATACTAATATCTCAACAACCCTAGCATCACCGAACCTTAAGTGTGTAAACCCTACGGGTTTGGGAGACACGCAGACATGACCGAGACGACTCTCCGGTCAATAACCAATAGCGGGATCTGGATACCCATGTTGGCTCCTACATGCTCCTCGATGATCTCATCGGATGAACCACGATGTCGAGGATTCAATCAATCCGTATACAATTCCCTTTGTCAATCGGTACGTTACTTGCCCGAGACTCGATCGTCGGTATCCCAATACCTCGTTCAATCTCGTTACCGGCAAGTCACTTTACTCGTACCATAATGCATGATCCCGTGATCAACCATTTGGTCACATTGAGCTCATTATGATGATGCATTACCGAGTGGGCCCAGAGACACCTCTCCGTCATACGGAGTGATAAATCCCAGTCTCGATTCGTGCCAACCCAACAGACACTTTCGGAGATACCTGTAGTGTACCTTTATAGTCACCCAGTTACGTTGTGACGTTTGGCACACCCAAAGCACTCATACGGTATCCCGGAGTTGCACAATCTCATGGTTTAAGGAAATGATACTTGACATTCGGAAAAACTACAGCAAACGAACTACACGATCTTTGAGCTATGCTTAGGATTGGGTCTTGTCCATCACATCATTCTCCTAATGATGTGATCCTGTTATCAATGACATCCAATGTCCATAGTCAGGAAACCATGACTATCTTTTGATCAACGAGCTAGTCAACTAGAGGCTCACTAGGGACGTGTTGTGGTCTATGTATTCACACATGTATTACGATTTCCGGATAACACAATTATAGCATGAACAATAGACAATTATCATGAACAAAGAAATATAATAATAACCATTTTATTATTGCCTCTAGGGCATATTTCCAACAACCTTCGTGGCCAGCCTCTCGCCTTCTGCCAGCGATCTGGGGGCTCCCAGTTCTGGCAATCCATCATTCAGCTCCTCCCTGTCCTCCGGATCGGGACCTCGATCGAGATTGGTTCTGGCACCGCCACGCTATTCTGGTTCGATCGCTGGACTAGTGACACGCCCCTTGCGGCTCGCTTTCCGGACCTGTTCTCCATCGCGGTTGCCTCACAGATCTCCGTGGCGACCGCCCTTATTGACTTAGGGTGGCTCGCGTTCCGGAGGCCTTTTGGTCCGGCTAAGAATGCGGACTGGCAGGAGTTGCTTGATTGTATTGCTCTCCATGAGCCTGATCTCATGACAGATGATGACCGCGCGAGATGGCGCCTCGAGCCGTCTGGTCAATTCTCCACCAAATCACTCTACATGGCCATCGCCACTTCGCTCTGGCCATGAGGCGCTCTCCTCCATTCGGGAGATCCGCCTTCCCCTGAAAATTAGGATATTCTTGTGGCAATGGATTCGCGGCCGCCTTCCATCTGGCATAGAGGTTCTGAAGCGCAATGGCCCTGGTGATGGGCGTTGCCCGCTCTGTGGGCCTGAAGAAGATTCAAACCATATCTTCTTCACCTGCGTGTCCGCGCAGTTCCTATGGAGCTGTTTCCGCGAGATTGTGGGTGGAAGCTGGGACCATAACAACTTCCCCGTTCTCTTCGCCGAACTCCAGGCGACCCCTCCCCCCCCCCCCCGTGTTGCGCCACATTAGGTGGCTGACGATTGGGGTTCTTGCCTGGACGCTATGGACTGTTAGGAATAAACTTGTGATTCAGTGTATTCCTCTTCGTCGTGCTACTGACGCTTTGTTCAAATGGTCTGGTTACTTGTAGCTTTGCGGCCGCTTAGCCGTTCCAGGGAGAGAGACGCCATCACCTCCATCATCACCTAGCTTCGCGCGATGGCTCTCCGGTTGGCTCCACCGCTTCCCCCGCCATCAACAGAACCATATTAGTTTGTTGTCTTCTCGTCGCCGCCGCCACCGCCGTCTAGGGGTGTTTCGTTGTGAGTCTGTGTTGGGCTTGTTATGCTATGCCCACAGCGGAACTTGGGTCTGTGTATGTTGGTCTGTGTGTGAGTGCTGGACCTTGTCTGCGGTGGCATCGTGTTGTTGTGTTGTGTGTTCTGTTGTTACCTGATACTCTGTGCTTGGTGGTTGCTTTATTTATAAAGCGGGGCGAAAGCCTTTTTCGGTAAATTGTTGCTGCCGGTCCAAGCGAATTTCCTCCGTTTTGCATGATTTCAATGACTTCCATGCAATCACCTTCTACGCATATCTTGTTGCATCCAGTTTCACTTGCGGGGAGAAGTCCATCTCTTAAGCCTCATGCTTCCGCCGTAGCCGCTTCTTCAACAAAAGGGATATTGCTGCAAGATGCCGCCACAAAGAAACCGGAGTGGTCTCGAAGTATAGCACCTGTAGCGCCAGTGCCACTGTCAATGTTGAAACCTGCGTCCACATTCAGCTTGATTGTGCCCTCTGGTGGTTTCTCCCAGCCATGTCTCCTAATTCTGTTGTGCTTGAATTTTGCTCTTGAGTAATTTTTTGCGAGTGTCGATATTGTTTGTGCCGATCTGGTAGGCTCGTACAGTTGCTCGCCGTGTGTATATCTGCGTCGTTCCCACCACAAGTACCACACAGCTGTGGCAACAAGGTCATTGCGCTGAACATCATTAATCAATGCCTTAATTGGATTCTTGGACAAGAGGAGGTCAGCCATCACCAAGCCACCCTCTCTTTCCGCCATGCACACCTCATTCACCACCGCTGCCATACCTAGTAAACGCCACACCTCCTGTACACGAGGGCACAAGAATAAAGCATGCCGGATGCTTTCACAATCTGAACTGCATAAGGGGCATTGGGAACTCGAAATTATATGTCTGTTCGCTAAGACTCCTTGACATGGAAGAGCTCCAAGCAAAGTTTTTCACACATGAATTTTCACTTTTGAAGACACATGTAGTTTCCAAATGGTCCTCCAAACTAGACTAGTACTTGAGGCTTGTATCGAATTTGTCATCCTCAACTTTCGTCCGTGTTGGTGTTCCCATTCTTCATGATACGCTGACCTCACCGTAAAATTTCCGCTTATGTTAAAATGCCAAAAAACAAAATCATCCATCATCCCTAGAGCCAAAGGAATGTTGAGGATACTTGTGCATCAATTGGCCAAAACAGATCATTAATTAGCTGTTCATCCCAAGCTCTATTATCCGCATCAATGAGTTCCGACACCTTGGTAATTACAATGTTCGCCCTTGGTGTCATGACTTTCCAAGTGGGGCTGCTTGGTACCCAAGAATCCTCCCATATATTTATTTGAGACTCATCTCCTACTCTCCATATATGACCTCTTTTGAAGGTCTGAATACCACTCCAAATGCTCTGTCAGGTGTCAGAGCTGCCCTTCTTTAAGCTGCACGTAAGGAGGTTGCCCTCTGAAAAATATTTTGCTCTTGATATTCTGGCACATAACGAATCTGGCTCACTCAAGAGCCTTAAAATTCACAGCTTGTTTGTTGAGGCAAGGAAAGAATTCACAGCTGGGAGGACGGAAATGTTGACGGCCTCGGTCAGTTCTTCTTCCGCTCTGCCACACTTCGTTGAAAAAAAAGGAAAAAAAGATAGCAGCCCACGACAACAGGTGGAGCAACGCACGCAGCCCATATAACCCATAAAACACAAAAAAGCCCATGCCGGATGAACACAAATGCAAACCTGGCCCACCAAGGGACAAACACAAACGCCAGACAACTGACACAAACACCACCGCAGAGTTTCTCTTCTCTCTAAAAAAAACACCACTGCAGAGCGCAAGACAAACATTTGCTTTTTTTTTGCAAGTATCTGGCAGCAATTAATCATGTGGTGACGTTTTTTTTTTTGAATTTTTAACCGCCCCCTCCCCATTAATTTTCTGCCTAGTCTTCCTGTTGCTCTTTTTCACATTTGTGATGCCGATTCTTTGAAAACCAGTGTTTAATCTATGGTAATTTGTTTGATCCAAAATTGCCAATGGCAGTCAGTGTTTAATCTAGGGTAATTTTCATCTCAGGGCGTAGGGCTATTATCCATCCGGTGACCTGGACATGAGTAAAATCATGATGTCACCTTCATCGCCCACGATTTGGCTAAATTTCAACATTTTCAACATTGGTAAAATCATGATGTCACCTTCATCGCCCACGATTTGGCTAAATTGCCAATGACCCTTATTTGATTTGGCTAAATTTCAACATTTTCAATCAACTCATTTCAACCATAAAGGAGAAAGAAGACTAACCGGTAACCATAAATTTCAACCAACTTTTATTTGGTCAAACTTTATCATTTTTCATAACATCTCGACTTGAAGCACACTCTAAGCGTACCTCCGTGTCGTCAACACATATTTTGCCACCAAATGGGATTCTATGCTCTAAATCCGACACAGGAAAAACTTCCGATTCACATGGCAGAGAAAGAGTAAATCATGTTTAAACACATGGCATTATTTCAGTTTACCATATGAATACTGTACTGTTTTCCCTGCAACAATATTACAGCCGTGAAACAAAACAAGGTCTCATAAGATTTCTTTACTCAAAAAAAGTCGACTAGCTGGCTGGAGATTCAAGTAACCCTTTCCCCAGAGATTATAGCCGCAGAAAGAAAAGAAGGATATGTGAGGCAACCCTGAACCCTGAGCTATTGACCTACTCATCAGCCGTCCAAGGGCAGCTCACCACAATCCACAATTCGACAGGGCTGCTTGGGAATATCGGACCTGCTGGTTTCTTGCGATTCAAGCTCCCTCACAACGTCCATGCCCTCCAACACATGTCCAAACACAACATGACGGTCGTCCAACCATGGTGTCTGAGAAAAGCATTCCATTATTTTGAGTCAGAATAAGCACAAAGAAAATCTCAACGTAAAGGTTCTTGCGGATAAAACAAACAGGGAAATTCTTCAATTGGCTGGGGATAATTTATTCCTCATAAGTTATCCTATCCAATCTAATCTCCTGCGTTTTGTCTTGTTTATACATTGATAAACGCACTACAAATCTACCATCCCAAGTGGTTATTAAGTTATACTATCACTGGCTGGGAATCGCCGCCGAGCATACAAGTGCCCAGGCTAAGGGGGGCCGGTCGCTAACTCTGCTCACCATCTTGCAAAATTGGCGGCGGCGCAATGGCTGCATCTTCAACAGCACAAATCTGGATTGCAATCCCTTGGCCGAAAGTATCTAGCCGGATGTGGAACAGTGTGCAAGCTAGCCGACCGCAAGGTGCTGAGGAGGCTGCTGTTTCACACGACATCCTCCTGGCCTGCCATAGGCAGCAGTAATAGTAGGGCTTTGGTCTCATTTTGCCTTATTTTCGCTTCCTTTCCTCATTTTTGGCAGTTTTTAGGCTTCGCTAGCTTAATTTCTTTTTCAAGAAAACGCAAATGGCCTTTGCATTTCATTGCATTGGAAAGATAGGGAATTTAGAGCAACTTCAACGGGCCGACCCAAACGGACGGCGCTTTTGTCCGCTTTTTGTCCGTTTGGGTCGGCCCGGCGGACACAAACGTCCGGCGCTGTGTTTGGGTCGGCGCGAGCGCCCAACGCTAGCCCGACCCATTTTGTCGGCGTGCCAATTTTTTTTTAACATGCATTTAATTAAACATAAAAGCCGGCCACGGAGGCCGGCGAAAGTCCACATTATGTTAATTAACATTAAAAAACTAAAAACTAGACGACACGCAGCCCTAGGCGTCCTCGTCGGCGTCTGCGTCGGGGCCGGTGAGGTCGATCAGCATCGGCGCAGGTCCGGACCAGGGGAACGCCGTGTTCCAGAGGGCGGCGATGTCGGGCTGCACCGCCGCTCCCTCGGCCTGGCGCGCCTCCTCTTCGGCCTCACGCTCGAGCATCTGCAGGCGCTCGCCCTCCCGGCGCTCCTCGGCCAGCCGAACGCGGCGCCAGTGGTCGAGGTAGGCCGCCTCCTGCTTCTCCGTCGCCCCGAGCCAGATCGGCGGAGCGCTGACCCACTCGTGCACTACTCCGGTCCAGGAGTAGCGCTCGAGGGGGGCCGGCTCATCCGGCTCGGCTTTGGGCACCGGTGATCCAGTGACGGGGGGCTCGACAGCGGCCACTAGGGGCGTCGACGCAGCAGGTGTGGGCTCGGCTGTTGGCGGCCCATCCGCATTTGGCCCAACAGCAGTCGTGGGAGGAGGGGGGACCCCAACTTCAGAGGAGGGCTCGGGCGCGGGCAGGATGGCGAGGGAGGCGGCAACGAGGACGCCTCTTCCCGCCGAAACCGTCGCGGCGCGATCGTGGGGCTGCGGTGGCTGGTCAGCGGAGATTCCTGGGCCCGCCCGGGCGACAGGAGCGGGCGGGATGCCACTTTGCCCCGGCAAGGCGGCAGGCGATCCTGGCTCTCCTGAACAAACTGGCGCAACGGGCTGCAGTCTGGGACCTGGCCCAAAAGGGCAAGATCCCGACACGGCGTTGGATCAGCAGCGGCAGGGGTGGGACCGGCGGAATCATCCTCGGGATCATGGGGGGAGTCGGTGTTCGTCAGCTGGCCTCGGCACAACCGTCGTGGCGTCGTCAGCGGGCTCGACGGCCGCATGCGTCAGGCCTGCTTCCAAAGCCTGCCTTTGCGGGGCCCTTCTTTTCCCTCTTTTTCCTCTTTTGGCTCGGTGACGAGAACGAACGGGGCCCAACTGACCCGGCCATGACAACATGCCATCCCGCGTCGGCAAGGTGGGCAGCACCGCCACTGCCGCCGCCGGCCGGGGCCAGGAGGTTGCCGTGTTCGTCCCGTCGGCCTGTCCTGAGCGGTCGACGGCGTGCCAGGCGAACGCGTCCATGGCCATGCCGTCGGCCCAGCCGTCCGACGCAGCGTTAGTCTGCCTGCGCTTCCGACCATGGCGCCGCGCCCGACCAGGTCCGGAGCCCTGGCCATGCCCATTGCCGGCGCCATCGCAGCCGGGGTTGTCGTTATTGGCCTGGGCACCGGGAGGGGGCGCTCCGAGCGGGGTCGCACGTACGAGCGTGATGGAGATGGGATACGTGAGCGTCCTGACCACCGGCGCCTCCGAGGGCACACGAGACGGCAGGAGCTCGACGATCTCCAGGATGGCGGCGCGGCGGACGTCGGCAGGGTCATGCACACGGCCGGATAGGCGGAGACGACCAGGTCCGCGCGAGAGCGCGTGCGGGGATGTAACCTCTTGATCCAGCAGCTCTCCTCGAGGACGTGCTCGGCGGTGGAAAGATGCCAGGCTTGGGCGGGAATGCCACGAAGCTCGAGCTCGACGCGGTGTTCGAACACGCCGGCGCCGGCATGCGCGAGCTTGCACCATGGTCGTAGTGACAGCGCGAAGCGCGGCGAGCTGATGAAATGCTCGCTGAGCCAGCGCATGGTGTCCAAGGTGGAGAAGAGGATGAGGAAGTCTTCGGGGTGGTGCTCGTGGACGGTGAAATCGCCTTCGGATAGCTCGAGGGAGCGGTAGAGCAGTTCGGCCACCTCGGCCGCGATCACCCGCGGCCTGTTGCCGGTGATGGAGGCCACCATTGCACGGCCAAGGACCCGCTCAACCTCCTCCATCTCCGTGGATTGCGCCATGATGACACGCACGGGCACGTCGGGCCGCGGCGGGGGAGCCGGGGCCAGCTGGGGAAGCGCAGGTGGTGCCGGGGGTGGGTGCGCGGCGGCGCACTGGGGGCGGGCCGTCCCTGCTTGGGGCATCACGAGGAGGCCGCGCGTCGCCGTGGCGCCGGTAGTCGCAGTCACGGGATTCGTGGCCAGAGGTGAGGCAGCGCCTGCACCAGACGTCGTTGGTGCAGTCCCTCACCCGGTGGTGGTGGTCGAGGCAGCGAAAACACAGCCCAGCAATCTCCTCCGGTGACGAGCTGCGGCGGCGGGGAGGCGAGGAACTGGGGGTGCCGTCCTAGCGCGGGCGGCGGTGGCGGTTCCTGTGTCGCGGCTGTGGAACCCATCAGCGTCGAGCACAGCTCCGCCTGAGACGCGGTGGACTTCCGAGCGGGGTCCAAGGCGTTGCCTGGCGGGCACGCGGGCAACCAGCGCGGCGCGGCCAAGGGCCCCAGGTGCCGGCGAGGCAGCAGTGGCCGGCGGGGTGAGGGCGGCGTCCCTGTACGAGCGCGCCGAGGACTCGCTCTCCGAGCTAAGCCCGCGGTCACCGGAGGACACGCGCTCGCCGGAGAGGGTCGCCCGACGGTCGACAAGGGCAGCACCAGGTGATTCCATGGCAGAGGGTGGGGGGGGGGGGGGGCTGGGAGGCGGCCGGCCGGCGGGGGCGTCGGCGGCAGGCAGCGGGGGCTTGGAGGAGCTAGAGGGTGGGAGCGGAGCTAGGTGGGAGTGGAGCCATCCTGTGGTTACTCGGAAAGAGGGCCAGTACAATCTGTCCTTTCCCATTACTCGCTAGCTTAATTTCCCATTCTCTTCTTTTCGACTTTGGCAGGTTTATCATTTAAGCTTTGTACCATCTTGGCGTTCTTCTTCTAATACAAAATGGCACACATCTTGGTGCGTGTAAGAGAATTGTTTTTGAAAATGGCATGGCGATGACATGTAAAATGTCATGAATGGGAGAACCTATACAGCTGTAATATGGAATGTGCCTTTTTCACCACATATTGTGGGAAACTTAAAGAAATGTGGAAGGTGCACTTTTCAACAGCTCTAACAGCTATAAAGAATCAAGTAGTAACCTAAAATGAAGTTCTGAAAACAATAAGATGATGAAATATTAGGACGTGTACAATGATGCTGTGCCACATATGATAAATGATGAGGTGGAGGAACGAGAAATCAGAAAAAAGGGATTGTCTTCTCTTAATTAAGAGATTATCTCTTAGGAACAATATCTCTGACAACATATTTAGTTACTATAGAGATAAGCACTGGCGGAGCTACGTGTAACAAAAATAGGCCAAGGCCCGCCCAGCCAGTAGCAAATGCAGTGGAGAATTCAGAGTAGACTGAGCTGTGAAAGAAAAAATAGTGGATTTCCTTTGTATTGGCCCGCCCACCTTTGATAGTGTAGCAGCTCCACCACTGGAGATAAGACTAAGAGATAACCATTATACATCATAGTTTTTGTTTTCATTTCTAGATTACGTGGCAGATTTAAGATAGGGCGGTTTTATTAACCATTGTACATGCCCTTACACACTTTGGACTACTGCAATGATTGTGACTTTATGCCTCTCTGCTGAAGACACACTATTTTAGAAACAAGAATTCAAGTATCGTCAATTGTTACTTTGGGTGTAAGTGTTTTTGTGGGCACAAACAATCTTACAAAGAAATTTAGGGAGCGGATTGAAGGATTAAAGTTTTCTGTCAGGATCAGGAATCTAAACCACATCCTACTCCTTTTCTGGTATACAAAAGGGAGTAATGGTTTTTGTGAAGCTAATTTGTTAGTGGGGTATTACAACACTGATTTCAGTTCTGTCAATACAGAAAAATACCCCCATTTTCAAGTGTCTGAACTTGGAAGTAATACCTAGGGCTAGTAAATAAATCTCAATGGTATTGATCGAACACAAAATAGGGATAGAAATGTACCCCTCTGTTCATAATTTGCAGATACTTTCGAACACTAAAGCCTTTACTTATTACTACCATATATGACTCTGAAAGCGAAGAGTTTGGCAAATAGCGACCTAAAAATGATCCTACCATATTGAATATTAAGGATTTCTTACCTTCACAGTGCAAATGAAAAACTGACTTCCATTTGTGTCAGGGCCAGCGTTGGCCATGCTTAGTACACCAGGACCAACATGCTTTACTGAAAAAGGGGTAAGAAATAGAAACTTTCAATTTAACTACTACTGAACTAAAACTGAACCTATTGCAGGCAAAAAATTCAATACACAACTCTATGCAAATCAATGAAGCTTCAGTCCATAAATCAGAAGTGCGGCGAAAAGGCCAAGGTTATAAAGTGGAAAGTTCATTCAAAGATAATGTGCAGTATAAAACCACTTACATGTAAAATTTTCATCATCAAAGCATTCACCATAAATACTTCTCCCACCAGTACCCTGCGGTCACCAAAAAATCCTTAGCACCTAACAAGTGAAAAAGTCTGTTACCTTGTCACAGAAACAAGTTTGCTGATAAATAAGTCACTGAACTCCAAACCTAGATTATGATGAACTTCACTTGTCTTTCATAAGGTGCTTTTCGACCCACTTTAACATTTATTTTGTACACTATCTTAGCATTGCAGTGCTTCCCAGAACTAAGAAAGTTGCCAGACTTTCCCTAGATGCATCCATAACAGAAATACTACTATTTTGAAATTAAACATGTTCTCTTCCAAACTTATATACTCAACACATTATCGTCTATCTTTCTTTTTTTGTGTGTTTAAGCAATTTGATTGTTCAAATTTCATCCTTGCCCTTGGTAGTTTCTCAACACATGTAACTCATGAAAGGATAAAAATGAAGAATCTTGGCCTGGTAAACTGTTGTGTGATAGATTTGTCACTTAGCTTATCATAGGAAAGGGACATAAAAGTGAAGAGGTGAGGAGTAGCAATAGGAAAAATGAATTGCATTAGGAAAGGCTGTGTTGCAGAACTGCTTAGCCTAGCAGCACAACCCTTGTATTGCTCTCCCACAACCCTGTTCTCACAGTTTAGGCTGCTCCCATTCGCACGCCGCTGCTGCGGGAATCGATTTTGCTTTCTTTCCTCTGGTTACTAAGATGTTTAAGTTCGCCAGGTTGTCTCTTGCCTGCTCATGGACTTAGCAGACGGTTTAAAAGGTTGACCTATTTGAGAATCTCTGGATCTATGCTTATTTCCAACTCCCTGGAGCATTTCGTTGCTTGATATGCCCTTACTCGTCTCTGGGTGCCTTGGTATACACTGCAAGCTTTTCCTCTTTTGAACCTCGCCTTTAACTTAAGGCTGTGCCATCCTAAGGTGATACGAACGTCCATGAGTGTGAAATCATAGATCGAACTGCCGAATCGGCGAATTCAGTGTTATGATAGTATCCGCTAAGTTCACGGGTTGGAGATAAGTGGACTCGAAACAGCTAACAGCCACCGCAGGGTAAACCACCGCCTCTCAGGTCTCCCCGATGGGTTCTACCAGAGGCACAATACTAGGCAGCCACTGTGGCTACTAGCCAGTATTCATCTAACTTTCATAAATATTGGATGAGCCATACAGTCATAGTACGACGCCCCTTCAACATATTATATTGGCATAAATATAAATTAACACATTTAAGAACCCATCTTAACTAACTAGAGAATATCATAAATCAATAGCTGAAGTGGTACTGCATGATACCACAGACTCCAGGGGATGTATAGACTCAGTGTGCTGAAGAGGATAGGACCTAGTACATTCACTTAATCCAAATATCAGTAAACTTGTAGGCAGCTGGTACAATAACTGGCAACTCTTCTGCTAAAATAACTCTATTATGCCATCTTTTTCATGGGCGGTACTTGTTGAAGACTTAAATCACTCCCTTGGGTGAAAAGTACTAGTTTCTGCAATGGCATTGATCGGGATCCTCTATTTCCCCCATCCATTTTATTAGTTGACTTGGTGAAATAGAAGTAGAATGCACCCAAATTCATAATTCCAAAGGGTCATTTCTGCAGACCTGAAGAATATAAAATCTACATTACAGACATCTGTGCACCCTGTAAGTGAATGGACATATGCTGCACAAACACCATCTGAAACAAAGCTCACAATTTGATTGTACTGGAATGTATGGTGTACAGGGAGGAGTGCAGAATAAAGTGAGCTGACTAGTTATCAGGGAACACAGTACTTACATTGTTGTTCTGGAAATCACCGCCCTGAATCATGAAATCCTTGATAATTCGGTGGAAGGAGCAGCCCTTGTATCCATAACCTTTGTCTCCTGCCCCAATAAAAAAGAGAGCAACAATATCTGAGTCCAGATATATACTACTCAGCACATTTACTGACACTAGCAACTCCTACGAATTTGTTGTCGACGTTAAATAGTGAGGACCGAGGATTGCTAATTAAAACTTTGGAACCTTGGTCTTTATAGACTGGGCATCATTAATAGATGTCTTTTATCTGAAAAAATAGCGTGCTATACCAGTGCACAAGGCGCGGAAGTTATCAACAGTCCTAGGGACGACCTCGCCGAAGAGTCCAATTACCACCTTGCCTGCGCGTTCCCCGCCGATCTCGACGTCAAAGAAGCATTTGCTCGTCACCTTAGCCTGGAGATCCAAGTCACCCTGCAGAAGCAGCAACAGGACAAGGCAAATTACAAGCTAGATCTCCGCGTCTGCGACTGTGGTCGCGCCCATCATCGACAGGGAATGACCCTGGTTGCTCACTTGGCGGCTGAGACAGTGTGGTTGTAGTAGGGAAGTTCTGAGTAATCGATTCATCTTTGATGTCAGTAGATTTCTGGTACATGTGGTTGTTTTCCCTCTATCTTAATGAAACGACGCGCAATGCTCTTGCGCGTTCCGGAAAAATAAAGGACCAGTGGGGCAACTCCAACGCTGAACATCAAAACAGACACCTCAAATGTCCACGGACACGTCCAGACATGTCAACGGACAGCGATTGTGGAGCCGGTCATCCAAATCGTATGCATCAAATAGCATCAAATGCGTACAACAGGATGGGCCAGGCGGACCTAGAGGAGAAAACACATTGGTTGTGAGGACATGTGGTCCAACTGACAATGGGCAAGCGGACTATCCGGACTTCCCCCAAATCTCCCCAGGTTGGGTTCAGGTTTTTGATAATTCGGACGTCCGGATGTTTGATGCATGGCGTTGGAGGGAAAAAAGTGTCCGGACCTCTTGGTCCGGACATTTTGGGAAGGAGTTGCCCTGATCGGACATACTGTGCGCCGGTTCTCAGGGAGCTGAGTGCGAGGACGCAGAATCCATCGCAATGGTGAGCGCTGTACGAAGAACTTAGAGAGATTTTCCAAACGTATAGGGCTCCTTTGATACAAAGGAATTTGAAAGGATTTTTACAGGATTTGGATCCTTAGGATTTTTTCCTGTGATGGTCGTTTGATTTGTAGGATTGGAATCATTAGGATTTTTTTCACAGGATTCATTTGTACTATAGGCCTCTTTGATTCACAGGATTTTCAAAATGCAGGAACAGGAAAAATGTAGGAATAGAGTGTCAGGTCCTCTTATATCCTATGGGATTTGCAGAAGTGTGTCATATCCTCTTGTATCCCATGGGATAGTGTTTAGAACAGGAACTGCATATCCCATAGGATATAAGAGAACATGACACTATTCCTACATTTTTTCCTGTTCCTGCATTTTGAAAATCCTGCGACTCAAAGAGGCCCTTAACATACAGAAAGCTGATAGAGAGCAACGTTGCCACCCACCTCATTTGGTTTGGAGGATTTTCGTAGGAATAACATAGGAACACGGATTCCGGAGGAAAATTTCCTATATATGCATTCGGTTTGTAGGAAATGCGTACAGGAATTTCGTAGAAATACTACTCATTTCTTGTGTTTTTGGAGGAAACTATAGGCCTCCTTTGGTTTGTAGGAATTTCATAGGATTTCTAGAGGATAGGATTCTTATAGGATTTTTTCCTTTAGAGCCCTTTGGTTCATAGGAATGGATTCCTATTCCTACATAGGATTGGTTCCTATCCTCCACATTTCATAGGAAAATAAAAATGAGCCTAGACTCAATGGAAAAATTCCTTTGGTGTCAACCAAATGACATCTTGTTTCCTATTCCTACTCATAGGATTTGAGATACATGTCATCTCATTTCCTACAAGATTCCTATTCCTACGATAATCCTATCCTATGAACCAAAAGAGGCCTACACGTCCACTCAAAGCTCATTTTACGTGTAGGAACGAGGCAAGTCGATTCCTTAGGATGGCAAGTGTCATCCTATCAAATTCCTATACTACTCCTAATTCCTACATTTTGATTTCCTCCAAAAGCCCTCAGACGGCAGCCCAAGCCAAGAATGTCAACCATGTAACCGCATGTGATTGTAATCGAGAATGGATATACTAAGCTCTCGCTTTCACCTCAAAATAAACAGAACAATGAACATTCAAACCCCCAGAATGAGTAGCGAGCACAGAACTGCCAGGTGGGGGGAGGCGCGCGTACCTCGGCAGCCGCCGCGCGGACGACGAAGGCGGCGGCAGGGGCGCGGCGCGCACCGAGTCTGACCGCACCCGCGGAGCTGGAGCGGAGGGAGCAGTCAACGCGTCCCCTAGTGCTGCTGCGGCCAAGGACGACGCATCGGCGCGGCGCCGGCGTGAGTGCGGAGGGGTTGGACACGGCCGGCCTGCACGCCATGTCAGGGTTGGTTGCTAGTACTGGGATTATCAGATTTTTTTTTTCTTATTGATGAGAGCACTTGGATTATCAGATAGAATTCGATCAACGGGGATTGGGATAAGGAGGACAAGACAGGGCGCACGAGGCATTTCCAGAGCGGACGCCTATTTCACAGTTTTTTTTAAGAAAACAACACGCTTTATTACTCAATGTTTAGGGGAATACTAGCAAAAAACCCATAGTTATAGTTTTCTTGTCAAGAAAGGCAAACAAAATCCATCAGAAGACGTTAACTTGCCATGCAATTGTATGTTTGTGTATCTTGTCGGCAGAAGGTCTTAGCAACTGTCAAGTTTGGCAACTAAGCAGTGCCGAGTAATTTACTTCATAATTATGCACTCTGACAAGTAGCAACAGCAAGGTATTCCAGCGTTATTCCCTTTCGAATATAACGTTGTCGCCATCCCTTCCATCCGTCCTCTGATCTCTCTGTCCCTGGTGATCAACATTATTAGAATTCAGAATAGGACCAACAGTTTCTTACTTTACGAAACCTGCAGAAACCATCGAGCGACCAGCGGCACACCCACACACGCACACAAGCGGATTCCATCGCCATCAATTTTCTTGAATGGATAGATAGATAGTACACTACATTATTCAATACTAAAAAGTATTAGTGGTCTTCCGCTCTTCCTTATTGAAGCCTTGTCTGAAGTACATCTAGCCCCCATCAACTCAAAGGAAAACAAAAGAAGAATTCATAATCGCGATTGCTGCTATCGATCACAGTCATGGCTCTTCACAAGCTTCTGCCGGTCTCCGTGCAGCCGCCCTGTAGAGCTACTCCACCGCGGCCGCGCACTCCAACGGCGGCGCAGCGAGGGCAAAGGCCAAGCCGGTTGGCTACCTTGGCTACCGGGATGATCGGGCTATCGTTGGCGCTGGGGCTGCACACAGCGCGCCAGCAGCTTGCAAAACATCCGCCTCGACAAGCTGAAGTTGAGATCGTGGGCTCGTGGCCTAGGTAGCGGACCTTGACCTCGCCCTCCATGACACCGAGTGTTTTCATGGCAGCTCCATGTTCCAGATGGTCGCCCACGTCCGGGACGATCGCTCTCTCGCCGGATCTTGGTATGGTGGCGGCGATGGATCCGTGAGGTTGGATTTTTCTGCGGGGTGGGAGATGAGAGAAGAACGTGCGTGCTAGCCGACTTAGGAGCGGAGGACGTGTTCGGATCTGTCTTGTTTTTATGGGCCTCTGATTCGTCTTCTAATCGGTCTCTTCGTTCGATTTGTTTGTTGGGCCGAACACGTTGAAGCCCAATATACCGTAGGTCGCTTGTGTTTGATTTGAGCGGACGAAATTTCAATGGTAAGAAGCAATAGTACCACCTTGGATGTAGAAAATAATATAGGTGAGAAAAATGAAAGCGTAAAATCACGGGAAGACACGTATTGTGACAGTGAACCCACGGAGTCAATTCGTGCTTTATTATTAGGGATAGATAAGACGTCCAATGCACTGATGCTTAGAGCATCTCCAGTTGGTCCCCAACAGGCTCTTTCCAGGCGATTTTGCCGTGCCGGTGTCAAAAAATCGGCCCAGTCGCGTCTCCAGTAGCCCGTTTTTCGCCTGCTTGAGTCGAAACTGACGCCGCGGACCCAGGCTGAATTCGGCGTGCTGGGGCGCCCGGGGAGGCTGGGGCGAACGGTTTTGACGCGAAAGAGCCGCGGGCCAGCCACGTCAGCGAGACGACGCCTCATCTTCCCCAGCGCGCCTCGGTTTCCCGCGGGGAATCAATGGCAAAGCTGTCGTCGGTCAATCTTCCATTGATTCCTCATGGGCCGACGCGTCACGGGCGGCGCGGCGACGCCTCCCTTCCCACCACGCGTACACACGACACGAGCTATAAAGACCCGTCGCTCCCCCTCGCTGCTGGCCACATCATCCCGAGCCCAAACCAGCCGTCGCCGAGCTCTTCTCTCCCCCAAGTACGCCGCCGAGCTCTCCCCTTCCCTCTTTCCCTCTCCAACGATGGCTGAGCGCTTCCCCGGCGACGCCGCGGCGGCCAACGGCTTTGGCCGTTGCTCGCTTCAGTCATCGGAGGCGTGGCTCCTGTTCGAGGCCAACATCCCGGCGTCGCTGGACATGCGCGCTGGGCCAACGGGGTGGAGGCTCAGCAACGGTGGCGTCCCCATTCCCCTGGTGCCCGACGTCGACGCGCGCCCCGACTTCTTCGCCGACGAGGTTGACCGCGTGCGGTCGGCCCTGACTGAGGAGCAGCGCACCCTCCCCCAGTACATCGCCGACAACCACGCGGCATGGACGGAGTACTTCCAGCGGCGGCAGGCGCAGCGGCTGGCGTCCACGAACGGGGCACCGGTGATGGGGAGCGTCAAGAACAGCGACGGCCGCCGCCTCTGGTGGGGCGTCCCTGGCCGCACACTTCACGGGGTGCTGACGCACCTCGAGGGCGGCAACAACCCGCCCCTGGCATACCCTGCCGCGCCGCCCGTCCTGCCCCCTCCCCGCCAGAGCGCCGGGCCGTGGGTGCCGAGGAGGTTTGGCTCATCATCCTCTTCCTCCTCCTCCCACTCCTCCTCGCTGGTGCTCTTCGGCGTCAAGCCCGAGCCCGCCGCGGAGACGCCGCTCGGCCTGTGCACCCGCAACGCCGGCATCGTCATTAATGAGGGCGACCGGCGCGCCCCCTCCTTGGCACCTCCGCGCTTCGTCAAACCGAAGACGGAGTCGGGGCTCGCCGCCGTCAAAAAGGAGCCCGTCGGCAGCGTCAAGGAGGAGGTGCTCAACGATGAGGCGGCCCTGGGTGCGCGACGACTGGGCGCAGACGAAGCTGCAGCGTCAGATCGCCGCTTTCGAGCACTTCGAAGCCCGGCGCCATGGCTGTGACGAGGGAGGCGTCGTCGTCCTCGACGACAGCGACGACGACGACGCGCTGCCGCCACCACCGGTCCGCCTTGGAGACGCCGGGCAGGGGTCCAGCAGGGGCGGCCGCGCCATCAAGAAGGAGAAGGCCGCCGCCGACGAGGACGGCGGCGACTTCGCGACGCTTAGCGACTTATTCGCCCCATAAATGTATTTTTTTTAAAATAATTTATGTAAACGTCAAACATATTTAATATGAATGTCAAGTTAGCCGAATTTATGCCAAATTTGGCCAAACTTTGCCGAATTCATAGGTTTTAAAATAAAAAAATACGCGTCTGGGGCGACCCTGGGGCGAGCGGCTGGGAACCCGCTCGCCCCCACGCGCCAATCTACCGCCGGCTCGCCCCCAGGGTGCTCTTTTTTGGCGCCCTGGGGGCCGAACGGCTGGAGATGCTCTTAGATGAGATGTTAAGTGTATTAAATCAGTCAAAGCAATGGCCTCCCTACATGCATGCGCTTCAAGTGTTGTCGGGTCCGTCGCGCCATTGATTACCCAACTGACGCTCCTAGAAACCGGCCTCCTTCGTCACGACAGACAGCCGCCACCGAGCCCCTGTAAAGGAGCTCGGCCACCGCACCATCTGCTTCACCCGTCCCGCCTCTGTTTTGATCCATATTGCTTCTGGCCGAGAGTGTAGGCGTCCCACTTCGCATGTAGCTGTTTGGGTACCATACAATCCAATTTCTTCAATATACCTCTTGATGAACATGTAAGTGGACAGTGGGCTCTAAAATTCTTTCTCATGTATGACGCGACGACGAGCCCACCAAATTGCCCATAGGGTAACTAGGTGTCGAGGATATTGATACGTCTCCGTCGTATCTACTTTTCCAAACACTTTTGTCCTTATTTTGGACTCTAACTTGCACGATTTTAATGGAACTAACCCGTACTGACGTTGTTTTCAGCAGAATTGCCATGGTGTTATTTTTGTGCAGAAATAAAATTTCTCGGAATGACCTGAAAATCAATGAAGAATTATTTTGGAATATATAAAAATACTAGAAGAAAGATCCATGTCAGGGGGCCCACACCCTGTCCACGAGGGTGGGGGCGCGCCCTACCCCCCTGGGCGCGCCCCTGCCTCGTGGGCCCCCTGATGCTCCATCGACCTCAACCTTGACTCCACATATACACTTTCGAGGAGAAAGAATCAGAGAGAAGGATTCATCGCGTTTTACGATACAGAGCCGCCGCCAAGCCCTAAACTCTCTCAGGAGGGCTGATCTGGAGTCCGTTCGGGGCTCCGGAGAGGGGAATCCATCGCTATCGTCATCATCAACCTTCCTCCATCACCATTTTCATGATGCTCACCGCCGTGTGTGAGTAATTCCATCGTAGGCTTGCTGGACGGTGATGGGTTGGATGAGATTTATCATGTAATTGAGTTAGTTTTGTTAGGGTTTGATCCCTAGTATCCACTATGTTCTGAGATTGATGTTGCTATGACTTTGCTATGTTTAATGCTTGTCACTAGGGTCCGAGTGCCATGATTTCAGATCTGAACCTATTATGTTTTCATCAATATATGAGAGTTCTTGATCCTATCTTGCAAGTCTATAGTCACCTATTATGTGTTATGATCCGTTAACCCCGAAGTGACAATAATCGGGATACTTATCGGTGATGACCGTAGTTTGAGGAGTTCATGTATTCACTATGTGTTAATGCTTTGGTCCGGTACTCTATTGAAAGGAGGCCTTAATATCCCTTAGTTTCCAATAGGACCCCGCTGCCACGGGAGGGTAGGACAAAAGATGTCATGCAAGTTCTTTTCCATAAGCATGTATGACTATATTCGGAATACATGCCTACATTACATTGATGAACCGGAGCTAGTTCTGTGTCACCCTAGGTTATGACTGTTACATGATCGATCGCATTCGGCATAATTATCCATCACCGATCCAATGCCTACGAGCTTTTCATATATTGTTCTTCGCTTATTTAATTTTCCGTTGCTATTGTTACAATCACTACAAAACCCAAAAATATTACTTTTGCTACCGTTACTTTTGCTATCGTTACTACTACTATCATATTACTTTGCTACTAAATACCTTGCTGCAGATATTAAGTTTCCAGGTGTGGTTGAATTGACAACTCAGCTGCTAATACTTGAGAATATTCTTTGGCTCCCCTTGTGTCGAATCAGTAAATTTGGGTTGAATACTCTACCCTCAAAAATTGTTGCGATCCCCTATACTTGTGGGTTATCAAGAACATTTTCTGGCGCCGTTGCCGGGGAGCATAGCTCTATTCTTTGAGTCACTTGGGATTTATATCTGCTTATCATTATGAAGAACTTGAAAGATCAAAGAACCAAGATTTTTCCCTCAACTACAAGGGGAGGTAAGGAACTGCCATCTAGCTCTGCACTTGATTCACCTTCTGTTTTGAGTAAGCTTGCGACACCTACACCTGCTATCCATTCTAATATGTCGCATGTTATTGATGATGTCACTTCTGCTATGCATGATACTTATGATGAACTACTTCTATGCTTGATACTACTGTGCCACTTGGTGAATTTCTTGATGAACAATTTGCTAGGGCTAGAGAAAATGAAATTATTGAAACTGATAATATTGACGAAAGTGATGATGAAGATTCTCCCCCTAGATATGAATTGCCTGTTGTTCCTGAGGGTTATGTTATGGATGAAGAAACTGCTAGAGACTTCCTTGGTTGCAGTGATAGAAGTGATCTTAAGAAATTATTAGCTAAGCTGAAAGAAAAATCTCTGAATGCTAGAATGAAATATGATCCTGCTTATGCTACTTCACCTATCTTTATTACTGATAAGGATTATGATTTCTCAATTGATCCTGAGTTAATTACTTTGGTTGAATCTGATCCTTTCTATGATTATGAATCTGAAACTGTTGTGGCACATCTTACTAAATTAAATGATATAGCTACCCTGTTCACTAATGATGAGAAAACTCGCTACTATTATATCCTTAAATTATTTCTGTTCTTATTAAAGGGTGATGCTAAGATATGGTTTAATTCTCTTGATCTTGGTTGTGTGCGTAGTCCCCAGGATATGATTTACTACTTCTCTGCTAAATATTTCCCTGCTCATAAGAAACAAGCTGCTTTAAGGGAAATATATAATTTTGTGCAAATTGAAGAAGAGAGTCTCCCACAAGCTTGGTGGAGGCTTCTCCAATTACTTAATGCTTTGCTTGATCATCCTCTCAAGAAAAATGAAATACTTGATATCTTTTATAATGAACTAACTGATGCTTCCAGAGATTACCTGGATAGTTGTGCTGGTTGTGTTTTCAGGGAAAGAACTGTTGATCAAGCTGAAATTCTATTGAATAATATGTTGACTAATGAAAATAATTGGACACTTCCTGAACCAACTCCTAAGCCAACTCCGAAGAAAAGGGGTATTCTATTTCTCAGTCCTAAAGATATGCAAGAGGCAAAGAAATCTATGAAAGAAAAGGGTATAAAAGCTGAAGATGTTAAGAATTTACCTCCTGTTGAAGAAATACATGGTCTTAATTCATCACCTATTGAAGAAACACACGGTCTTGATAACCCGACACAGGTAGTAAAGGTAAATTCTCTCTATAGATTTGATGAAGGTGATATTCCTCGTAATATGTCTGCTAGCCAATGCTTAGATGAGTTTGATAATTTTATTGTTAAACAAGACAATTTTAATGCTTATGTTGGTAGATAATTGAAATATAATGCTTATATGATTGAACACTTGAGCGATTATATGGCTAGTGTTAAAGGTGAACTTAAACTTATTAGTAAACATGCTTCTATGGTTACCACTTAAGTAGAACAAGTACTTAAAGCTCAGAATGATTTGCTCAATGAATTGAATAGTAAGAATAATGACTTTGCTGTTAGAGTTGCAACTAGAGGAGGTAAAGTGACTCAGGAACCTATGTATCCTGAGGGCCACCCTAAGAGAATTGAGCAAGATTCTCAGAGAACTAATATTGATGCACCTAGTCCTTCTAAAAGGAAGAAAAAGAAAAATGATAGGACTTTGCATGCTTCTAGTGAACCTGTTGTTGACACACCTGAGAATCCCAATGATATTTCTATCTCTGATGCTAAAACATAATCTGGTAACGAACATGAACCTAGTGATAATGTTAATGATGATGTTCATGTTGATGCTCAACCTAGCAATGATAATGATGTAGAGATTGAACCTGATGTTGATCTTGATAACCCACAATCAAAGAATCAACAATATGATAAGGGAGACTTTGTTGCTAGGAAGCACGGTAAAGAAAGAGAAACATGGGTTCAGAAACCCATGCCTTTTCCTCCTAAACCATCCAAGAAAAAGGATGATGAGGATTTTGAGCGCTTTGCTGAAATGATTAGACCTATCTTTTTGCGTATGCGTTTGACTGATATGCTTAAAATGAATCCTTATGCTAAGTATATGAAATATATTGTTACTAATAAGAGAAAGATACCGGAAGCTGAAATTTCCACCATGCTTGCTAATTATACTTCTAAGGGTGGAATAACAAAGAAACTTGGAGATCCAGGAGTACCAACCATACCATGCTCCATTAAAAGAAACTATGTTTAAACTGCTTTATGTGATCTTGGAGCCGGTGTTAGTGTTATGCCTCTATCTTTATATCGTAGACTTGATTTGAATAAGTTGACACCTACTGAAATATCTTTGCAAATGGTTGATAAATCAACTGCTATACCTGTCGGTATTTGTGAGGATGTGCTTGTTGTGGTTGCAAACGTTACTATTTTAACGAACTTTGTTATTCTTGATATTCCCGAGGATGATAGTATGTCTATTATTCTTGGTAGACCCTTTTTGAATATTGTAAGGGCTGTTATCGATTCACCAAAGGCAATGTCACTTTTCATGTTAATGGTAATGAGCATATGGTACACTTTCCAAGGAAACAACCTCAAGTCCACAGTATCAATTCTATTGGAAAAATTCCATTGATTATATTTGGAGGTTTTGAATTTCCTCTTCCTACTGTCAAGAAGAAATATGATATTCTTATTGTTGGGGATGTGCATATCCCCGTTGAGGTAACATAATGTTGTTCGAAATTTCTCCGGTTCCATGTTATTCAGAATGAGTTTGTTAACAAGACTTGATCAACCTTGTTAGTGGATTCCTTTTGATGAGCATGAAATGGATGAAGTTAGAAAACACAATTTTCTGTACCCTCCTTTTATTTTCTGTTGTTTATATTAAATAAAGCAAATATAGTATTTTTCTGTCTGTTTTCTGAATTATCCATGCAATAAAAAATACCCCGAAAATAAAAGTTCTCCAAATGCCCTGAAAATTAAATATGATTTTTTCTAGAATGTTTGAGAATATCTGGCACTGAAAACACAACAGGGGGAGCAGCCATGTGCCCACGAGGGTGGAGGGCGCGCCCTACCCCCTGGGCGCGCCCCCCTGCCTCGTGGACCCCACGTGGGTCCCCTTCACTTATTCCAGCCACCACACACTCCTTCTTCCTCCCAAAAAATCACCAACCAGCTCAAACCCGAGTTCAAGCTCATCTTGCTGCCATTTTCGATCTCCTAGCTCAAATCTCCATTCACAAAACTGCTTTGGGGGATTGTTCCTTGGTATGTGACTCCTCCAATGGTCCAATTAGTTTTTGTTCTAGTGCTTTATTCATTGCAAATTTTTGCTGCTTAGGTGACCCTGTTCTTGAGCTTGCATGTCAAATTTATTTGGTCAAAAGTAGTTTTAATGCATGATATTGCCTCTAGGCACTTGAAGGAGTAGTTGCTATCAATATTGTTGAGTTTGATTCACTTTTATTTTGAAGTTACTAAAAATTTCAGAAATTTTTCAGAGGAAGAAATATGTTTAGGAAAATGTACCAAGGTGGTTCTTCAAGGAAGCAAGGACCTAGGCCTGCAATACGCGATGCGGACGAGGAACCACCAAGAGACACTTAAGTGCGGCCTTGCGAATGGCCGTCAGAGGATTTCATGATCCAAGCAGGAATTAAAGAGGAATTTGATGCATATGTGCGTAATGCTGATCTGGAGAGCTTGGAGGCAGATAAGTGCCATCAATACCTCTATTTAACTGATTCATTTGTGAGAAGGTTTAAATTTTCATCATCACACAATTCTCAAACTGATCTGTTTGATCTTTATGATAAATCTTATACCATGGACTTAGAAGATTTTAACACTGCTTGCAAACTCCCACAGTGGGGTAATGTTAGTGAACCTCGCAAATATGAATTTAGAGATTTTCTTGCTAGTATTACAGTAGGGGAATCTAGAGATGTAACACAAGCCACCATAGGGAGCATTCATTTTCCTGCTATACATTATTTTGCTCTCTTCATAGGAAGGTGCATAAACGGTAAAGATGAAGCATGTCACATGTGTGTACCTGATCTTAGCGTTCTCAGGAGCGCTGTTTTAGGAGATAAACAATACAACTTGGGGGCTATTGTTGCACGTAGGTTGCATAATAATCGTATTCATGGAGATTTCATTGGTGGAATTTATGCAACTCGTATAGCTAACTTTCTTGAGATACCCATACGTGGAGATGATATTGAGTTGCCTCCTTCTTATCTATATTATGATGCTATGGTTCGTCATCATTTTGTTGAGAGGAACGATCAGTTCCTCCAGTCCTACCCAAGTTCGAGGCTCTCTGTGGAGATAACACACTACTGCAGGATGCTGCTAACGCGACACTACGATCAGAGACCCTGCGACGAAACTGTGTGCAATGCAATAATCGCAAACGGTGGTGTAGAAAACCTGTCAAAAAAAGGTGCAAAACATTTGCGATGGAGGATGCATCAAACATAGTTCAGATTTTAGTTGCGTGTGCGATGCAGGGCATACGGTTCAGTTCAATTAACCATTTTCGATGAGGAGGAACAAAAGAAACGGGCAGCTAGATGAAGGTGTGTGCGATGTACATCATACGGTTCACTCGGATGAACTGTTTGTGATTAGGCAACACAAAAGGAACGGTCAACCAGATCAAGGTGTGTGCGCTGTACAACATACAGTTCACTCGGATGAACTGTTTGTGATTAGGCAACACAAAAGAAACGGTCAGCCAGATCAAGGTGTGTGCGATATACGACATGCGGTTCACTCGGATGAACTGTTTGCGTTGAGACAAGAGAACAAAAACGGTTCAATATAACAATTACCATAAATATTGCAAGGTTCAAATTCAAAGATTACAATGCCCAAATTCAAACATTGCAAGCTGCGTCATTTCTGAAAAGGGATGAGCTGCTGACAAGTCATGTACGGGTTTGACACAATGACTTCCAATTGCTTTGCCATATGCTCTTCCAATATGAAGTTTGGCATTTTTGGAGGCTCTTCCATTCCGTAGTACCTGCCGGCTCTGATAATCATACCATTCATCTTTCCTAATTAAATGCGTGTTCAACCTTAGTACCCTCAACAGCTTTGCTTTGGCAAGAAAGAACCTGGCGAGTGTAATCTCCGGTAAGGTCCCTCAGTAGGAGTTTAAAGTAATATTTGAGAGATGCAGATCCAGGCATTCGGTGTGATTGTCATTATAAACATTATCCACCTCTGAGCCTATTATTATTTGCAAAAGAAGAGAATGTGTTAGTGCCTACATGCAGTTTTGAACACTGCTACACACCCATTTGGTTTGCAGGATTTGTAAAATGCACCAAGGTGCCATCTCCGATCTGGCATGATTAACATGGGCATTTGATTACAATCTAGAAACATGTAGCCTTCTTCACAGGAGGTTGGATTGGATGAAAAAATCCCTAAGAAAACTAGTACAGATGAATCTGAAGGAGAAATGCTTATGTACGATTGTAACCATATGAATGAAGCAACCAATATGGGGTGGGGGTGTATGTCCTAAAATCCTCCAAAATTCCTTCAGAAATCGTAGTACATTGTCATTGTAAGCTTGGGAAAAGGTGCAAAAATTTGAACTCCCTTATGGTTAACATTTAACATGAAAGGAACATCACCTCGATATACAACTGCTTCAGGCACGGAAAGAATCTCAGGCAACTGACAACTTAGTCCAGGTTGGGGCTGACAGATTCTAGTGCCAAGACCTTCACTACGCCCAGAGTCTGGGTGAAGCTTCGCTGGATGACAGATGAACATACATCTTCAAAACTAGAAATAACGTTGATATCAAGAAGGAGAGGTATAAGGCGATTGTTGTACCTGAAAGTTGTAGTATTTGAGAGACGAGTAGCCCATCACTTTCAATTTCGGCGCAGAAATGACATTGATTCTTGTTGGACCTTGTTGATCAACTACAAGTAATCTCTCAAGTGAAGGTGTGTCCTGGATGACCATATTGTGGTCCACCTTTTGTGATCTCTCGTTGCAGCACCAGCAACACACATAAATAGTCCGGAGAGTCCTGGAGGTGATGTGCAAGGTACTCGACCAATTCATCGCCTGAAGACGAAGGAACTCGAGTGCAGTACGGCCGTGGAGCAGGTGCTCCATGTCATCCTTTGGGATGCAAACGGCGACGAGCTCGAGGTGCTTCGGTCGTGGTAGAAAAAGAGCGGGCGCGTCATTAAGGGGGGATGGAAGTTCACGAACTTGGCGAGGCACAGCGTGGGCACGAAGCGGAGTGCGGATGTTGGTAGCAAGCGCATATGCCCATCATTAAAACTGAGCTTCTCGAGCTGATCTATGGCGGGGGATCGGAACCACTCGTCAAACTTGGCTCGGTCCTTACCACTGGAACGGAACTTGCCCGTGATAAGGCCTTTGATTGGGCCATGGTGACTGCCGAGGATGTGGGAGATCGCATCCAAGCTTTGGCGATAGCCATGGCAGAGCTTGTGGGCGTCGAGGAGGTCGACAGGGGTGAGGAGCCATAGGGGCGCCACTTTCGAGAAAGGGCGGCTATCCTCGCCCGATATTTGATTGGGAGGAGCGATATGATGACTATCAACATATCATCGGGGAGGTTGTTGATGAAGTCTAGGTCTGCTGGAGTCGCTTGTGGTTCTTTCTCGACCCGCCTCCGCTTGTTGGCAGCCTCGTTCTCCACCTCGTCGGCGGCGACGGAAACCTCTGCCTCCATATTCGCGTCGTGCTTCGATGCTTCAGCAGCCCTAGTGTCACCACTCCCTCCGATGGGGCGCTTCGGTGGCATCCTCGTACACTGACGGCTTTGAGGACTCAAAGCGGCGTCGAGGATGCGAGCGGAGAGAGAGGATTGTGTGTGTGGCGAGGATGGGAGGGGGGTGCAGCCGCTCGGCAGCACCATTAATATAAACCAGTGGGAGTGAGGCGGGCGGCGTTCCAAGGCTGTCTCGCTTCCCGGTGAGAACGACTGCTTAATCTCCATGAATGAAATCTATGCTTAATTAATGAATTTTAGTTGCAAAAAATAGATAGTGTTATTGATTTTTAGCTGCATATTTTGACAAATCGCAGTGTCTCTTGGCTTAGCGCCGAAGTCTGGCTTTAATTTGCATACCGTAATCTGAACCGTTTGCATTGAAGAGATGCACAGATCCTGCGTTTAACAGCTTGTACGCTTCCCGGTGAGCCTGCGCACCGGACTGCGCTCGCACACCTCCCGTTCAGTCAAGCATCTATCCACACGGCACCTCTTATAGCCATTAAAACCAAGACATGTGGCGTCACGTGAATGGTTAACAGAACGCACATGGTTTGAATTAGACAAACGTTTGAGATACTAAAGTGGCAACTATTTTTTCAAAATGCCTTTGTTGGCTGTTATTCGAGTGCGCCTTCTCTCAAAATGGACACAAAAAATACCACAGCATGTCGGGTGCCATTCCATGAAAGCATGCCAAGTTTCATGAATTTCAGACGAGTTTTGGATTTACTAGAATTTAAAAACAAAGTATCTCAACGTTTTGCCGGCAATCAATGGTGCCCTGGTGTTTGAAATTCATTCCAAATTCTTGCATGGGACCTAAGCATGCACCCAAAGACAGATATTTGAATTTTCAATTAGTTTATATGCATTAGAGCATGTGCATGTAGTTCAAATTTAAATTCTGCACATAAATGTATTGAAAACTCAATTAATGCATAAAATGTCCAAGCACACCCCGAAAATCCCAAAAATTGACACAATACTCTTGTTGTTCTATGTTGACACGAGAAATTTTTTGAAAGCAATAAGAGGCAATGGATATCGTTTCGTCCCCAAAGGTGGGACGTTCCCTACCGAAACCATCATGCTTGTTGTGAGAAGTTCTAGTTTGTGAGAATCATATACCCAAACCTGTTCCAAATGGGACAAAAAATTACCACAACATATTGATGCCGCACGGTGATAGCATGCCAAGTTTCATGAATTTCAGACGAGTTTTGGATTTACTAGAATTGAAAAATAAGGTATCTCAATGTTTGCGGCCGAGTGACGGTGGCAGGGTGTTTGACATTCATTCTCATTTCTTGCATGGGACCTAAGCATGCACCCAAGGACAAAGATTTGATTTTTCAACCAATTTATATGCACTGGAGCATGTGCATGTAGTTCAAATTTGAATTATGCACATAAATGCATTGAAAACTCACTTAATGCATAAAAATGGCCAAACGAACCTTGGATAATTCCAATTCTTTTATGGCACAGATATAGTTGCATGTTCACTGCAGATAAAAGGTCTAGCAATTCAAACACCTTCCATGGCCGTTGTGACCCCATTATGTAATTCAAATCAAGACGAAAAATCAAGTAGATCCCACACAGTTTATTATAATCAACCGTGTGAGATGCAACACAAAATATCTTGGAGCACCGTCAGAGTATAGTATGCATACGGCTTACACGAGAAGGTGTGGCGGCTATAGTGCACAACCCGCTCTGAATAAGGGACCGTGTCTGATGACACTTTGCGCGCCAGTTTTTTCGCTGAAGCGATTCCAAATTTTTGGCTTCCACGGAAATATCTACCTCCCCGCCCCCTCCCCTTTCCAAAAGCCACATTTCCCCTGTTTCCGCTTTCCTTTCCAAGTTGAAACCTTCACTCCTTGCTTGCAGCGCCGCCTCCTCACTGGCGACCCTCCTTCAGGCTGCTCGGCCTCGCCTATCCAGGCAGGTAATCCACAGCCGACCCCCATCCTCCTACTCCTTCCACATCCCACATGCCCTGACCACTGACGCGAGCGCGACACCTTCCACCCAAATCACAGACCCCTCCACCAAATAAGCGCTGGCCTAAGCCATGGTGCACGTAGTATAGCCAGGATCTCAAGGAGCATTTGGCAGTGGAGAAGCAAATCGCGACCGCACGCACGGATGTCGTCACGATGGCTGTCATTCGTGCCGACCCCCAGATCTTGGAGGAGCACCTCGCCGTCGAGGCCACCATTGATGCCTCACGCGTTGACATCGCGACGTGGTTGGCTGCTTTAAACGACAGTTCATGGCGTTTTCTCGAGGCCACCATCAGTGCCTTCGACAAAGACTACGAGGTGTTTTCTCAGCGTGCACGTGCTTACCTCATCTCGAGAGCCATCAGGTTGGTGCTCGGAGCGGCTCAGGCAACTCACTACTATAACGAGGGCACCTAGGATGCGAGGCCTCGACCTCTTCCATGTCCAAGGAGCCAATCGTCACCGATATCTCCGACAATGAGGAGTAGTTTGTCTTATTAGCTCACTATAAGGACCCATGTTCAGTTTGCTAGCTACTGCCTTTCCTTAACAAATTCTAGTGAATTGTGCTATCTACTTTTACCATGCAATCTTCTGCTATAGTGTATATGTTCTATATGTCGTGCAATGTGGTGTTCAGTTATCTGCTTGGTTCAATTATGCAAATGTGATGTTCAATTCTTCAGGGTGCAATATTTCCAAGTTGTTAAGCATGCTTGGTTTGGTTAACTGTCTGATCTTCTATTACGAGTATGTTATATTGTGCAATGTGGTGATTAGTTAATGTTTGGTTTAGTTGTTGTGGTGTTTAGTTAACTGCTTGGTTCAATTCTGCAATGTGATGTTCAATTGTTGTGGCTGCATTCTGTTATTGTATACCATGTGAGAAATAAATCGAATTTTGGTTGTACTAAATACATGAGAAACAAATACAATTGCTATATTTCCAAGTTGTTAAGCATGCTTGATTTGGTTAACTGTCTGATCTTCTATTAGGAGTATGTTATATTGTGCAATGTGGTGCTCAGTTAACGTTTGGTTCATTTGTTGTGGTGTTTAGTTAACTGCTTGGTTCAATTCTGCAATGCGATGTTCAATTGTTGTGGCTGCATTTTGTTATTGTATACCATGTGAGGAATAAATCGAATTTGGCTGCACTTAATACATGAGAAACATATACAAGTGCTATATTTCCTAGTTCTTAATCATGCTTGGTTTGGATAGATGGGTTTTCCATGTGGTTTGAATTAATCTGATGAATCTGCAATGTGCTTATTTATCATCAACATATTTTACTGACAGCATGTGAACCCTTACTTAACCTGATGACTA
Organism: Triticum aestivum; assembly: GCF_018294505.1. Taxonomy (NCBI): domain Eukaryota; kingdom Viridiplantae; phylum Streptophyta; class Magnoliopsida; order Poales; family Poaceae; genus Triticum; species Triticum aestivum. Next base: position 151,483,714 of record NC_057800.1, on the reverse strand, counting down.
ACTACCTTATATGTGTTGCAGGGGAACAATGGGAAGCACTGAGGTTTACAAGATGGTACTAACTATTATACCTTGCCTTTTTTTATTCCTTTGCCCCATTTCCAATATAGAGAAGATATTTATGCACATCCTTGTTTTCAGGGTTCACTGATGATTACCTCTCAAACCACCTCTGTGGCCAGGAGGTGAGGAAAGTTTTCATACAACACCCACGGTTCAATATTGAAGTGTTCCTGAAGAGGTCGAAGGATGGACGGTCAATCATCCACAGGCACTGGCCTAAAGTTGCAAAGACCTTCAACATGAATGAAGGCTCAATATTCGCCTTCCGCTTCAACAGTTTTCCAGATGATATGCATCTCTCTATGTACCGTCTATGATTCTAATTTCGAAAGGTTCTAGATGTTGCATGTGAAACTTGCTGCTCGTGTAGTTGTGTAATGGGGTAGCTGAGTGCTGAAGCTATATCATGTTGTACTTCGATGTATTTCAATTATGAAATCCTGCTTCCTTAATCTGGAAAGGGAATATATTATGTGCTTAATATGAATGTTAATTAGATTAGTAAATGGATTATTAATAATAGGGCAATTAGCCTGCTAATTGGCCAATTAGCTTGCTAATTGGGTTTTCCTATTGCAAACGGTTGTTGAGAAAACACCATGAGTGATGAACTCAAGCAACGCACACAGTTTCTAGGAATAAACCGTGTTGGATCAATGAACAATCACACACGACATTCTCTTGAAAACTGTTTGTGTTACGCCACCTTGCACAAACGTTTTCCTTGGAGTGACTGTGTGGGATGTATATACGAACGGAAACGTTTACCGGGGACTGACTGTGTGGGATGTACTTATGACCTGAAGCGATTTCGCTTGTATAATTGTATTTTTAGCACTATTGTATGTATTTCTGTATTTGAGTGCTCGCCGGTCGCACACGACCTCATTTTGCCGAGCGTGTGTGCCAGGAGGGCATAGCCCTGACGATTTCTGGGTCGTGTGGGAAGGACCCCCCTATCGCCCACATTCACTAGGTGACGGTTCCAAACGCCATTGCGGAAAGGGGTTAAAAACCATTTGTATAGCACTGACGGGTACTAGTGACACCCCTAGTCCTGCTCTGTGGGGTCTTCGCATGATGACTAATGTTAATAGGTGGCTACAAGGTTGCTCCTTGAGCTGTTCGGCTAGAGGAGGAAGAAGGGCAAGGCTAGATCCATTGCCTCCCTAGCTATGAGTGTGTGTATTTGCGTCGGTGCTGAACCCTTTGCATGGGTGAACCTGGGGGGGTTTATATAGGCCTACCCCTAGGGGTACAATGGTAATATGGCCGGGTGTAGGACCCACATGTCAGTGTCTTGGGGCGCCGAATTCTCCGCCGGCTGCTAGGGCCCACCGCCTGGTGGGTCCTGTCGGCTGCCATGAACCCGATCGACGGGCCCACCACTTGCGGGCCAGGCTAACCGCCTTTTACTGTAGACTTGCTCTTGATGACGGTTATCCTCGTGGTACGTCGTCTTCTAGCTGCTCGTGGACAGGTAGGGCCCGCCACCTATGGGCCGTACCGACCGCCCGTCGTTGGAGCATGGCCCTAGCTGGCATAGGCTGCGTCATGAGCCGCGTGGCTACAGTGCCGCGCCGGGCGAGGGGTGTCTGCTTGGTACGCCCGCACTATGGCCACGCTCCTCCGGGATTCGGGGGTAGCAGGTGGTCCTGTAGCCACGCCCCGTCTTGTCGTAGTAAATGGGTGCAAACTCTGAGGGAGTGCAGGGCCGCCTGCTAGGAGCCAGCTCTCTGAGGCCGCCTTCTAAGAACACGCCATCTTCTGGCAGCACTACAAAAAAAAGACACATCTGTGACATTTTGGGCCGAACGAATTTTTTTGTCATACATATGACACTTCTATGACAATAATTGTGACAAAACCCGGTATCATCATAGATGTGGTGGGCTCCTACTTCTATGACAAAAAATCATGACAGAAAATGGGCTTTTCGTCCTGGGCGGGCCGGAGACGTAGCTGCATGACATTCTTTGGGCCGTCCATGACGGAAAAAACCGTGGTAGAAGCGAGGGGGGAGGAAAATTTTGGGGAGTTCCCGGTTACGGTGGGAGGTCGGGGGCCGAGCAATGCGCGTTTCTCTCGTACACGTACGCGCGTGTGTGCGAGGCGTTGGCTCTAACTGAACCCGAGCGAGGCGTTGGGCTCTAACTGAACCCGAGCGATTGCACTACAGGCTACGCGTTACTGAACCCGAGCGATCGATCAATGGCTGTTAACTGAACCCGATCGAGCGATTCCTTCGCTACTGCTGCTAACTGAAGCTGATTGATGCTGCCTCTAAATGAACAGTGAGCGTTGCAGGGGGGCGGGGGGGGGGGGGTTGGATGAATAGTTCCCGGTGGGGGTGGATGAACAGGACCCCGTGGTGTTGCCTCTGGATGAACAGTACCCCGATCGATCGAGCCGGTTGGGGCTGGATGAACAGGACCCCGTGGAGGGCTGGATGAACAGGACCACCCCGTGGAGGGCAGGATGAACAATAGACGGTGGAGGGCAGGATGAACAGTAGCATGGAGGGGTGGTTGAACAGGAGCCCGTGGAGAGGGGTGGTTGAGCAGTAGCCGGTGGAGTAGCGCGCGGTGGAGGTTGGAGGAGGTCGACGGTGGATGAACAGTAGCTCGTGGAGGCTGGAGGGGGTCGACGGTGGAGATGAACAGTATCTCGTGGAGTCCCGTTTTGCGGTACGCCACACCCCTCCCGATGAACAGGACCCCCGTTTCGACCGTAGCGCTCCAACACAAGTCCATTTCGTCCATTTTGCGGTACACCACATCCCTCCCGATCAACAGGACCCCCGTTTTGACCGCAGGAGGTCCGTTTCCTCCGTTTTGCGGTACGCCAGACCCCTCCCGATGAACAGGATCCCGTTTCGAACATGGCCGGTCAAACACAAGGCCGTTTCCTCTGTTCTGCGGTACGCCAGGCCTCGTTTCCATCGCATGTTCCGTCCAAGCCCTCCCGATGAACACGACGCATTCTGCTGCCTCCCCATGAACACGACGCATTCCGTCGCCTCCCCATGAACATGACGACGAGGTTGTTTCTCCATTCTGACCCAGCCATGTACACGAGCCCTGGCCGTACGTATGCACGAGTAGGCATTTGAGACCCCGCCCGTATGTACACATACGTGGCCGTATTTTCTTTCTTGCACCCTGGCCACTGTACGTACGTGTACATGCTACGTGCGCGCCTCTACATTGACCAGTATATATGTACGTACACGTTCGCGACCAGAATGACAACGCTACGTATGCTTCGACCAGGTGGGTCCCGACTGTCAGGCACTTCCTTGCCTGCGAAGATGTAGCTGGTGGGTCCCAGCAGTCAGGGGGCGAATTGTTTTTTTTGCCCGGACACACTTCCTTGCGTGCGAAGATGTAGCTGGTGGGTCCCAGCAGTCAGGGGGAAACGTTTTTTTTCACGAAATACAGTGGCCCGTCCGGTGGGTCCCAACTGTTAGGTGGAGGAATCATTATTTTTCCGCGTAATAAGGAGGCACTTCCTTGCTGCGGCCGTGGACCCAGCTGTTAGCCTCTCCACGTACAGTCCACGTCCGATCGAAGTCGTTCCTTGACCATGTTGACCACACCGCGCCGAGAGCACCAAGGCGGTGGACGACGGCGAGGCCTATGAAGGGGACGACACGAAGCCAGGGAAGACTCGATAGTTGTTTCCCACGTGGAGGGGAGTACGACTGTATGAGGGTTTACTGGTTCGTCTGCCGTCGCCGGAGAATAACAACAGGTGTGGGTGAGTAGAGGGATGGCTAGGCCAGCGATGGGAGTACGGTCGGGCGGTGAGGCCTGCGCGGCAGCACAGCCGGCCGCGAGCAGGGAGCAGGCAGTCCCGCCGGCGCTTGTTTGAGCGGCTGGAGCAGGAAGAGCAGAGATTGAAGAAGCATGACGGCCGTTGGATGGACAAACAACAGTCAGTGCTTGTGCGCCAACCTTTTTTTTAGGAAAGCCTCAAATCTGTGGAAAACAGCATACATCCCATCTGCCATTATTTCTAATAATTTACAGCCCATTTGCTAATTCTTAAGGTTTTTTTGGAGCCCATATTCTTTTTTTAGCATTACAGCCCATATTGTGGCAACGGTTAAAAAATTATACGAAATTTTGCATATTTCGGTGCAGTCCGAACTGTTTTTAATCTCGAAATTTCGACTCACATTCAAACTGATTTTAAAAATAAATGTATATCAATATAAAATCCAACAAATTCTGCACGCACAAAAATTAATGTAATTTAAAATCTTGAAAAAAAAGATATTTGAAACTAATTGCTGGTATGATGTGTTTTAAAAATGTACAACCCATTTCTCATTACTGATGAGCCATTTTCTCGGCCAGCCGAATGAAAGCTCTCCTCGTCTTGAAAGATTTGCAGCTCAACAGGCCTGACAAAGCGACTTACTTGGCAAATCAAAAAAAACTGTGCTGTGGCCGTGGACCCAGCTGTCAGCCTCTCCATGTACAGTACTCTTCTAATGGAAGTCGTTCCTTGACCACGTTGACCACGCCGCACGGAGAGCACCACGGCGGTGGATGACGGCGAGGCCTAGGAAGGGGACGACGCGGCAGTGGAAGCCCGCGCAGAGAGGACTACGGGGGTTCACTGGTTCGACTGCGGTGTGAGGCTGCCATCGCCGCAGGGCCTGGCCAGCGGTGGGAATAGTAGGGGCGGTGAGGCCTCTGCGGCAGCACAGTCGGCCACGGGAGGCAGGAGCATGCGGAACAACTGACGCTGCTTTGGGCGGCTGGAGCAAGAAGACCAGAGGTTGAAGAAGCACTACGGCCGTTGGATGGACATCGTACGGTCACTAGAGCTAGAATCATTCATTTGACTAAGTTGACAAAGCCCTTCGTCCCCGTCAACTTAGTAGGCCCACAAGTCAGCCTCCCAGCAAGGTGGGTCCCAGCTAGCCGGGGGAGTATTCATTTTTTTGTGCGTAATAAGGAGGCACTTCCGGTGGGTCCGAGCTGATAGCGGGGGGAACGTTTTTTTTGCGAAATACGGTGGCCCGTCCGGTGGGTCCCAGCAGTCAGGGGGAAACGATTTTTTCGCAAAATACAGGTGGCCCATCCGGTGGGTCCCTTCTGTCAGGTGGAGGAATCATTATTTTCCGCATAATAAGGAGGCACTTCCTTGCTGCCGCCGTGGACCCAGCTGTCAGCCTCTCCACGTACAGTCCACGTCCGATGGAAGTCGTTCCTTCCATGTTGACCACGCCGCGCCGAGAGCACCAGGGCGGTGGACGACGGCGAGGCCTAGGAAGGGGACGATGCGGAGCCGGTGAAGACGCGGCAGTGGATGCCCACGCGGAGAGGAGTATGAGGGTTCACTCGTTCAGCTGCGGTGTGAGGCTGCCGTCGCCGCAGGGCCTGGCCAGCGGTGGGAATAGTAGGGGCGGTGAGGCCTCCATGGCAGCACAGCCGGCCACGGGAGGCAGGAGCAGGCGGCACGACCGGCGCTGCTTTGGGCAGCTGGAGCAAGAAGACCAGAGGTTGAAGAAGCACTACGGCCGTTGGATGGACATCGTACGGTCACTGCAGCTAGAATCGTTTATATTGACTAAGTTGACAAAGCCCTTGGTACGTCAACTTAGTAGGCCCACAGGTCAGCTTCCAAAATGGTGCGCCCCAGATGTCAGGGGGAGGAATCATTTTTTGGGCGGGTGAAGCTAGAATATCCGAGATTGAAGAAGAAGCACGGCATCCGTTGGATGGACATCCAACGGCCACTGCTGCTAGAACCGTGTGTTGACTATAAGTTGACAAAGCCTTGCATACGCGTCAACTCTGTTTTTTTAGGGGACGCGTCAACTTAGTAAGGCCAGAAGTGTGTGGCAGAGAACTTATAGCCCATTTGAGATTTGTAAGAATGTGTAGCCCATTTTTGAATTCTAATGGAATTTACTACAGCCCATTTACAGTTTGTTAAAAGTACAGCCCATTTCAACCAACCGTTCAAAACAGAATTCAATAAAATTTCCCACATTTTGATGGGATCCGAAATATTTTTATCCCGAAATTTCTAGTCAGATTAAATACAATTTCAATATAAATTTATATTACGTAAAAATCCAACGAAACATTGCGCTCGCAACAATTAATGAAATTAAAATTTTCAATATCCAAAAATAATATTTTATAAAGTAATCACGTGTTTGGTGCATTTTTTATAGTTACTGCCCAGTTTTTATAATTACATCCCATTTATTATTTCTTAAAGCCCATTTTGTTGTTAAGCCTAATGCATCCCTCCTAGGAAAGATTTGCAGCCCAGCGGGGCGGAGAATAACAACTTGACCTTGCCTGGGTATTCCTAAAAAAAGTATAGCTGGGCTAGCCATTTTCAGCTTGTAAAAAATTAATATCTGGGCTGGATATCTGGCCTGGGCTAGACGGGCTACAGCCCGCCCAGTTAATACCTGCAGCGATGTTTTCGTTGTTGTTCACAGGAGAAAAATTAATATCTGGGCTAAACATCGAAAAACTCTGCAGTGCTCACACCTCAAAAACACAAATACTGCTCGAGCTGCTTGGTCCCAGCTGTCGGTCGCTTCTTGTGCAATTCTCTCGTTTATTGACTAGTACTACATAGGTTGACAATGGTGTGGGACCGTGATGTCAGGAAACCAGGGGGAAGCAAAATAAATAACTCCAGCGAGCGCTTCCACCTCTGCCTCATTGTCTCCCGTGGAAACCCCTTTCCTCCCGTTTTTTTGTTCGGGCAAGGACCAATGCATGTAGCACGTCCATGCGGTTATTAGGCAAGAAATAAAAGCGCTTTGCATGCTATGAATTACGATGGCCTGCATGGGTAGCTAATAAGGCATCCTCTTAACTGCTGTGATTAAATGTTGTGTTTAGAAGAGAGAAATATTCTTCTTTTCCACCAATCTGCTTGCACCTAGGTCGTGATGCACCTTCTAATACGACTTATTCACCTAGACGGAGGGAGTATAGTTTTATACACACACACACACACACACACACACACACATATATATATATATATATATATATATATATATATATATATATAATAAGGAGGCACTTGCGTATGTGAGGCTATGGACCTGGTGGGTCCCCATTGTCATCCTCTCCAAGTAAAGTCATCTCCTCGCCCGCGCGCGCTTTCCGCCCAAAACAGTCAGCGCCGCCTGCCCCGCTTCCCGGTGCAGGCGATTGCTCCGCCTTCAAACGATGCAAGTGTCGTCCGTCCATCTGCCGCCCACATTAATGATATGCAGTTGCCGAGGCGGCTACTTCGGCGCCACACGTTCGTCCCTCCGCCCGCCCACCATTGCTATATAAACTGCTGCACCGGCCATAGCCGCAGTCATCCGCATCCGTTCCCTTTCTCCTGTCCACACCACTACTGCCCACCATGGCTTCCTCGCGCTCCAGCGCTCTTCGGGGCGGGCGGATGACGGACCACAAGGAGATGGCAACCATTGCTGCTGACCGGCTGGCCGGCAGGCAGCCGGAGGACGATGAAGTCCCAATGGAGAACATGGTAGTCGACGATCCGGCGCCAACCCCCTCCTCCGCGCCATCCTCGCCGGTGCATTGCACCATGACCATCGGTGAGGCCCGTGCCCAATATATGGACAGTTTGAGGCAGATGCGTCAGGAGCAGTTCCGGGAGGCGCAAGCCGACGCCGCCTACAACCACCATCTCCTCCAGGAGCATCTGCAGGCAGAGGAGCAGATCGCCGCGGAGCGGGCGGAGCAGGAGGCGCTGCTCGACTCGTACCGCTCCGCTCGCAAGGGCCGCCTCGAGCGCTGGCGGGAGCGCATGCGGGTGGCGGAGGCTGCGGCCGCCTACAAAGAGGCTAGCAAAGAGGGCGATGAAGCGGGCGAGGCACTGTTTAGCGAGACCGAGGACGAGACAGAGGACAATGCCAGCTCCGACGAGTCCCCGCTCCGCTGGCGTCGACGAGGCCCTGCTCCGCCGAGGCCCCACGGCGCCAACAACGAGGCAGAGGACACCGCCGGCTCCGCCGAGGCCCCGCCCCGCCAACAACGAGGCAGAGGACATCGTCGGCTTAGCCGAGGCTCCACCCTGCTGGCAACGCGGGGGAGGATTTCCACCGCTCCGCTGGGGCGCCGCCCGCCGGCAATGAGACAGAGGACATCGCTGGCTCCGCCGAGGCCCCGCCCCGCTGCCAACGAGGCCGCGCCACACAAAAAATGAGGAAGAGTAGAACACGGTAGGTCGCCGCCGCTCGGGTCCAAGTAAGGCCACCGCTGGCATAACCCCTCCCTGTTGAAGCCAAGCTAGGCGGGTTGACCATTGACGGCTGGTTAGCTTCTTGGCGGCGACGTGGAGTCGGGGAGTTCTGCTGGGGAGTAACGCTGCTTCTACTTAACTGCTGGTGCAGTTGGCTGACTGACACGTGGGCCCAACAGGCCACATGTCAGTTACACAACTGTACCTGCAGTTAAGTCACTGAAGCTTCTGTTCGGCTCAGCGGGACACAGGTGGGTAGCTTCGGTTAATTAATTATACCTCCAGCGCACCCCTTTTTAGTTGAAGAATGTATGAAATGTAATGAAATCTGGCATGTTTATATGAAATCCGACCGTGTATGAATGAATTTATTTCGATTAGTTCGAATTCTTGTATCACTAGCATTGGATGAACATGCAAAACAATATGTACTAGCATTATTCCCAGGGTGATCACCTCGTTTGCAGCAGTTTCACATGTACTCCCTCCGGTCCTTTCTAGTCTGCATACAAGTTTTGTCTGCAGTCAAAGTATCTCTACTTTGACCAATCTTATACAAAAAGTATGCACTTTCACAATGTGCGAAGTAAAAAGGAACAGAAGGAGTACAAAGAGTTTGAGCAGGTTTTTAGCGTTTCTGTACATTGCAATAAAACACACAGGCCTGGCAATTCATAGAGAACATTCAAAACAATCGATGATTATGCATCTCAGCGACTCACATGTCAGAGGCAATATTTACTTCACAACTAAAGAATAAAGAAAAAATTGATCGACGCTGCTGACAGCAAGGGCGTCCCATTCGAAAATATCAAACGCATGTCTTGCTAAAATCAATGAGCAAAATTTGACAAGGTTGTCCCATTCCAAAATATCAAATGCCTACGACTGTGGAATGGGCAGGGTTTGCCATCAGTTCGGACATTGACATGGCACCTCGTGCTAAATAAACCAGCTGTTCTTTTTGTGCAGTTCCACCAAAATCAACCAAATTCGCGCGTAGCTTGTATGATTTCGCCCTTATATGTTGCAACGCCTTGAACTTATCGGCACCTCCTTTCTTGTGGTGGAAATGAATGATTCGATGTATTCATGAACATTTTGTGCAGTTCCCATTGAAATCAAGCTGAGCACCCCTGTTTGCACAAATACAAAAAAGTGATTAGTATAGAGCAAACTGTACTATGAATTGACAGTTTCAACAGGCACATACATGGTCCATGTAGAGCACACTTTTAGAAAAATGGAACTCACCAGAAAGAATCCTAGAACAACATTGTACTCGCGCATCACAGCAAAAAATGGAGATTTTGTCAGTCCTTCTGAGCTGAAGTTAGTTTGGTCTTGTGGGGAGTAATGTAACCATCCTTCAACTGCTCCTTCTGATGATAAGATAGACAGGGCTTCTTCATCCTGGCATAATCGGAACTAGTCACTTCACGTACTCCATATTCTTCTTCAGAGGAAGATGATCCTGTTGTGCAAAGACAAGAGGACTACTAAATGCTAGCATCACTGTTTGCTCGAAAAAAGGAAAGGAATTATTTAAAACAGCACAGATGAAGCACTTCTCAAGGACAATACCACTTTTTCATGACAGCACCGGGAGTTGATTTTTGTTTTTCTTCCCCTTGTTCTTCCCCTTCATCACTTGGTTCAATAACAAACAAGCTTCGCCTTCAATGTAAGATTTGGCATGTCAATTAGGGAGCACAAGTATAGTACTAAACTTAATTTTCTGATGAAAGTGGCAAAATACAGGCCAACAGTTGTGAAATATCCTTATCTTACCTCAATGGGATATTACGGTGCACATATAGATTGGAAGTCTTGTCTCCATTTGTGCAGTTCACTAAAATCAAGCAACATTATCGTACAAGTAGCACAACAATGAATGCACACTGCAGAATCATGTGAAAGAAGGCTAGTACTGACCTCTCATGATGCGGAATTCAAACAACTCACAAGAAGAAGATCTGAACCAAATTCGCCTTAACGGATAGGAAGTAAGATCTCCTCTTGTGCAGTTCCACTAAGATCAAGCAATCAAGCAATGTTGTCGGTGTGACATTTTGCAAAAGTGTTTTGTGCAGTGCAACAAAAGGTCACAATGGCAACGAGGTGAAGCAGATAATCCTGTTTACACAGTGGTGCAAAGGAAACAATTAGTGGTCAATAATGGCGGATGACACAGAAGCCAACAAAAAGAAGCATATACCTTATCTAAATGGGAAAGAAAGCAAGACAGTAGCATTTCTCAAACGGTGGCATTGATTAATATTAACATAGAGATTATATTAACAATAAAATTCGTTAAACATGTAATTTGCTTTTAACTGTGGCATTGCATCAATTTTGCAGCGGCATTATTAGAGGGTGTTTGTTTACAGGGACATTTTGGTGTAGGGACTAAAAAAACTCCGTGTCAGTCCGTGTTGGTCCCAGTTTTGTTATCAGACGCCTTTCCCTATGTGAGCGCAGCAAATCTAGTCCTGCTCAAACTCTACAGCCTTGTCCCTTCCTTTCCTTTTTGAACTAGTACTTTCGCCCCTTCCTTTCCTTTTTGAACCACGTCCTAGATTTATGCGATACAACTTTCCCCACTACTTTCCCCCATTCCTTTCCTCTTTGAACCACGTCCTAGATTAATGCTATACAACTTTCCCCCTTCATTTCCTCTTTGAACCACGTCCGAGATTCATGCTATATACAACTTTTCCCACTCCTTTCCTCTTTGAACCGCGTCCTAGATTCATGGTATACATGCAGCTAGAGCAATGCATGTGGAGTAAGTAAATTATACCTTAAGGTTCTTGGGGCGTGGTTCGGCGGGCGACGGGACGGCGGCGAAGAAGAAGGGGTCGGAGGCCCTCCCGCGCCACCGCTGGGTGGAAAGTGAACAGCTGCGCCGGTAGTCCCTCGCCGACGGCGACAGCGTTAAGCCTCCTTCCCTTCCCGGCGGACGGATCCTGCCGGCTCTTTGAGCAGCAGTGAGGGGAGAGAGAGGCCAACGAAGTCTTGTTTAGATCTGGAGAGGGCGAGAGAGTGTGAAGAGAGCAACTACAAGCGCTGAGGCTCCAGCGGGAGAGGGCGAGAGAGTGTGAAGAGAGCAACTACAAGCGCTGAGGCTCCAGCGTGTATATATATACTGGAGAGAGAGTGTGAAGCGTGCAAACCCTAGAAAACATTTTGACCAGTCAAAGAATCCTCCTGGCACAAATTATGCTCAAGTGTAGTTATCGAACCCAAGACCTCAAGTTTGATGAGCGAACAGGCTAACCAGCTACACAACCCTCCCGTTATGTTCAACGAGAGGGAAATAACCTTTTATACATTCCTGAATCCTTATTATAACATGCACACAAATTTTGGGCACTTGTATTCGACTTAAGTCAGTGTGCCAGCGTATCTCGTATACTTACTACTCCCTCTGTCTAGGTGTAATAAGTCACGTTAGAAGGTGCAACGGGACCAAGGTGCGTGCGTGTGCGCGCGCGCGTGTGTGTGCGTGTGTGTTTAACACCATGTGTGTGTTAGAGAGAGCGACAGATCGACCTACTCCTACAGAGAGATGTTGTGTAGTGTACGATTTTAGCCGCGAGAGTCGGTGCATCCTCTCGTTTCCAGGCGTGTCCGGTAGGGACATGCAGATAGCTGCCACAGCCGCTCCTGACAGCCTGGCCCACCCAAAGCCCCTCCATCGCCCGCGCGCGCTTCCCGCCCGAAACGGTCAGCGCCGCTCCAAAGAATCGGTGCCGCATTCATGCCCGGGCAGAGCGGACGCGACCTCTCACTGGCGCAAGAGTGATGGTTGCTTCGTCCGTCCAACTTACTGCTGGGTCTATGTGATTTGACGGCTCATTGGTCTTTATTACTGAGGTCGTAGGACTGCTGGATGTCCCACGCTTTTGGCGAAAGGAGGTATACCTACTAGATTACAATTTTCTCTAATCTTACAGCGGAGGCGTGCAAGAGCAGTGAAAACAGGCAGGCTCAGTGATCCGCATGTGGTTCATGGTGAAATCTCTACAAAGACTTATATTTAGGAACGGAGGAAGTACTAGTATAGTACGTACTGTAATTTATCAGCGAGATAAATTTGTACAATGCTATGAAGCTTCCAGCTTCTGTTACATGTATCTTGCGTCCAAGGTTGCCCGTTGCAACATTTCATCAAATACAAAGGAGACTAACATGCATGCTATTGCATCTCAATGATTGACAGATCATAGCAAATATGTACTCCCTCCGTTCCAAAATAAGTTTCTCAACTTTGTGCAAACTTTGGTACAAAGTTGTACTACTACTAAAGTTGACACTTATTTTGGAACAGAGGCAGCTAAAGAAAAAAACGATCCATGCAGTCCCTAGCCCTTGAACCGTGAACCCTGACCAGGCTTCAATTTGCTGGCAACGTTCGAGCTTCCTAATAAATGAAGTTTGCAACCTTTTGACCATCGGATCATTTTGTGCAGTTTCACCAAAATCGAGATGAGCATCCCTGTGGCAAAGAAATTGAACAAGCGTGATTAGAATAAGATTACTGGGACTAGTTGATGAGACATAAACTCATCACAAATACAGTACGTAGAAGCCAGTAGAGGTATGTGCGGGGCAAAGAAGTAGAGAAATATCCACAGGGAGTGATGTGGGCAGCTGGAGCAGTGGTGCAAGCCGGCTGTAAAGGGAGTTGTACCTGAGGGACGTAGCTCAACCTTGAGGAGGGCGGCGGGAGGCGGCAACTGCCCACGTCGCGGCAGTGAGCAAGGGACGAAGGCAACCTCACCGGCTTTGTGAGAGAGAACGGCGGGGACCCCTGATCGGGACGTGCCGACAGTGGTTTTTCGCCGTCGGCGACGGCCACCGCATCTACACTAAGCATCCACCCCTTCCCCAAGCGGACGTGATCCGCCGGGATGTTAGAGATGTGGCCACAGTCGTTTTGTGCGAGAGAGTGTGAAGAGAGCAACCCCAGCAAGCAACCGTGTAGGCTGGCCCGTCCTGACTATGTATATAGTGGAGCGGTTTCCTTTTCTCTCCATATGAACCTATCATATTGCGTACGTGCCACTGAAGAAAAAAAACTTTATTTATAAATGACGCGGCACCTACTACTCGTTCTCCTATAACCTTGCGCTTGGCATCTCCAAGATATTAACCTTGCGATTGGCTCTTCGCCTCTTCGGGAAGTCGAGCAATAATGGTAGTGCAGTATATATCGTTCTGGCTATATGAGACCGAATGAATTGCTGCACGTCCACCACGTGGGCGAGGGTCGAGGGGCGAGGGAGAGTGCTACATACAGAGCAAAATGAGTGAATCTACACTCTAAAATACGTCTATATACATCAGTGTTTGGAGTATGTACTAGTAGTTCATATTGAAATCTACTAAAGGACATATATATTCCAAACAATATGATAGTATAATCTCTATAACCAAGGTAGTAGGGACGAGGAGTAAACGGAGGGAGTAGTAAAATTTTCTCCTCGGGCTGCGAGCCACCGCGCGCGTGGGCGAGGGAGCGGGCGTAAGGCGTGGTAAGCAAGCTTCACCTCATCCTGCGAGCCACCGCGCCCGTGGGCGGGGGAGACGGCGTACTAAGCAAGCTTCTCCTCGTTCTGCGAGTTGACGGGACACATCAAAAGTACTCCAGTGTATAGAGCCTTGCCTCTAAGGTAGGCCCCACATGGTTTGCCTCTTTTTTTAATTTAACATAACGCGTCAAGTCGCAATTTGTTTGTTCACCCGTGGTAGACGATCCTCCCTCCACCAAGTGGACAACCAGTACACGTGCCAAATTACCACGTGGGCTGCCTTTTTCGTACAGAAATGAGCTCCACCGTGTACCCGCGCGGGTGTGGTTGGGAAAGAGATGGGAGTACGTGCGCCGTGCATGCACCTCTTCTCTTCGTGCACGTCCCCCACCTACGTGGGGTGTGTGTGAGAGATACAAACCGCGTTCGTGAGTGTTTTTTGTTTTGGGGTGGGGGTGGGGTGGGGGTTGATTTCGTGAATTATTTGTGGGAATATGTGTCGATGACATCTCAAACAAAATTTTGCATGCAATGTGTGTGAAATGGAGGCCTATCCATATCATACATAGAGGGTCGGGCAATCCACGAGAAGAGAGGGAGGGGTCATAGCTATCGATAGAGTCAAAGAGAGGATCAAGTGGGTGGGTGCGAGATCGATGAAGAGAGCCATCGAAATTGTTTGTGTGTACAAGTCAAAGATATAGGGCGACTAGCCTACCGGAACGTTAGAGGGCACACGTCAAGTTTGTGTGTGGCAGGGAGACATGACTAGAGCGCTCGATGTATCGGTGTGTGTGGGGGGAGGGGGTGGTGGGAGGGGTAGGCAGAGGCCTAACTATAGAGGTAGAACGACTCGTATATGTGTTGAGAAGGAGAGACCCAGCTATGTCTTGAGGGAGATAGGTCGACATCCATACATAACTGAAGGACGGGAAATATGATGGGACAGAGAGAGAGAGAGAGGAGGGAGAGAGGGAGGGAGAGGGAGGGAGAGGGGTAGAGTGCTGGATGGGTGATGGAGTTGCTTCTCGAAGATGGTGGGAGAGGCCTACTAGACAAACTGAGGGTGGAACTGCAATGTTATCAATAAGAGTGGGGATGTGTTTCTGTGTGTGCCTGTGCGTGATAGATCTGTCGGGACGCATCCATGGATGATGAAGGGGAACCATGTGTTTGGTAAGCAAACCTAACTAGATCGGTAGATCAATTGTTGTTTGTCGGAGGAAGGGAGAGACACAACTAATGAGGTAGATCGATTGACGTGTGGGTAAAAACGAGTTATAAGGACCTAGCTAGCTATATGTATAGCGAGAGATCGGTCGGTGTACGTCCATTTGTTAGAGGCAAATAAGGCCCAGCGAGACGGATAGACAGAGAGAATGGAGCTAGGAGGTGGTGCGAGAGGCCCAACTACTAGCTAGATAGGGGGAGGAGTGTGCGGTTGTGAGAGCGATGAAAAGAGGGGCGAGAGTTTACACGTGTGTCTGACCGTATGAGAGACACGAGGCAAGGACACATAAAGGAGGAGATTGAAGGTGTGTTTGTATGTTGTAGGCAGGCACCGCTGGAGAGGTTTATCGATCGGTGTGTGTCGGAAAGGAGTTGTGGAGACTCTGGGAGAACGACCTAAAGAAAAAAATGAATGTGCCAGGTGGATAGAATGCCGAGGGAGGGGGAGGGCGAGGAGGGCATGTGCATGCACGAGAGAAAGTTAGTGGTAGCTACAAAGGTTAGAGGATTGTGTGGGTGTAAGAGACTAACAAAGATCATAATTTGATATGAAAGCGGATTCATATATTTGAATAGGAGATCATAGTGTTTTAAACATTGCATGCATGAATATAGCGGTGATACACGTGTTGTGCACATGTTATACCATAATGTGATAATGCATGGCGTTTGCAACTCACAGCTAAATGCCGAACAATCTAAACCATACTATACATCAAACAATCTCACATTTTATTTGAATTTGTGATAATGTGTGGCGTTCGCAGCTTACAACTAAATATCAAACAATCTAAACAATACTATATATCGAACATTCTCACATTTTATTTGAATTTGTGGTAATGTGTGGTGTTTGCAACTCACATCTAAATACTTGTAGGCGTAGGGGGCGGGGCACCATACATAATGTGATAAACACATTATACATATGAGACATGGTTTAGATTATGAAGATCTAGCTAGAGCTAGAAATGTAATGTGATTTGAAATCAAAATAAAGTGGATTCAAAAAATCTAGTTGGAGTTCATATAGGAGTACACATAGTTCATATGTAACTCGAGACTAATCATGTGGTGTGCTGTGAAGATAATACACAAACGATGGTTTAACTTGACAATAATGATGATTGTAGATCTTATTAAAACAGAGAAACGAATTCAAATGCTTTGACTTCACAACAATCATTACTGTAGATCTTATTCAAATAGAGAAACGAATTCAAATTTAGTTCATATTGAAGCGGTAGTATATACGTTTGGAATGCACTAAAACGTTCATTTGAGTAGTAGGTTGCATGCATTATACACGTAGCGAAATATTTTAATTGAACATAACATGAATTCAAAGTTTTGAATGACATTTGTAGGGCGCATTGATTTGGGACAGTACACGTTAGGCTTGTCCGAAAATTTCAACCCCTGCCTTGTTAGCCCGAAATATTTAAGATATATCTTTGTCTCGTTGTGCTCCGACAACTCCCTCCATCTCAACCCGCGCCTTGCTATTCCGAAATTACAACGCGCGCGAAAACTCCCACCTCCTGTGAAATCCAGACACGCGAAATGCCCGTGGTACCCCTGAACCGAAAGAACCGCCTCAAATCGGTGGGGGTACTTTCGTAACTTACCCCACATTTCGGACAAGCGCGTCTCTAAGCCATGGTTCCCCACTGCCATCCCATCCGCCCACCCATTCGTACACCGAGGCCGCGAAAACCCGTGACGAAACCCCACACCCTGCTCCGTCCGCCACCCAGCCGGAGCCTCTTCCCCGACGACGTCGTCCACAGCAACACCTCGACGTCCCTCATCCACCGTACCGGATGAGGATCCGTCGTTGATCTCATCGTCCCGCCGGTTCAGCCACCCCGTCCTCCACCTCCAAGGAGCTGCCCCGACGTTCCCCTCGTCTTTCGTGCCACCTCCATTCCCACACCGCCGTCTTCACCTGCACCACCGGAAGAGCATCATCATCACCGTTTCCTCGGATGAAGCTGCGGCCTAATCGGCGCCACCAAAGAGGTTGTACACTAATCGCCGCATTTTCTTCTTGATTCGATCTCACGGTGCTGCCGGCGCTCGGTCCCGAGCCGACACGGCGCGGCTCCATCCACGGCGGCGTCGCCGGCCACTTCCTCCACGGCGTCGCTCCCTCGGCGGCGACGTCCACATCAGTAGGACCTGCTGCTGCTTTAGCTCTCGCTCGCGCTGCTGCTCTGCTCTTGCTCTCGGTCCCCTGCCTGGTCTGCTCTTGCTATTGCTCTTGCTCGCGCTGCTGCTCTCGCTCTTGCTCTTGCTTGCGATGCTGCTCCGATTTAGCTACACTTCAGTCGACTGAATCGACTTTTGGGTCAGTCGATTTTCAGGTGGTGGGGGGGCTCGCCGGGGTGAAGGAAGAACCAGCCGCAGCGGGGAGGGGGGCTCGCCGGAGAGATACCCCACTATCTATCTTAGGGTTCAGGATGGGGGCGGTGGTCGCCGGCGGTGGCGGGGCGTTGGCGGGGCGGTGGCGTGGGGATCGCCGGAGAAAAAGCTCGGCACGGGGTGGCCTAGAGGGATGGCCGGGGCGGCGGCGGACCGGCGGTGGGGAGTGTTTTCGGGGCGGGCGGGGCGGCGCACCGCCGGCCGCGGGCGGCGGGGGGCTGCTGTTTGGCCGGCTCAGGGGGGTGGAGGTTGAAGATGAACCGCAGGCCCTTGATTTCGTATCCAACGGCTGCAAAATCGACTGACCAGAGATGAAAAAGTCAGTCGACCGACGTGTAGCCTCACCTTGCTAGTGCGTTCAGTTTCGACAGCAAAATTCAGTTTCGACAGCAAAATTCAGTTTCGACAGTTAAGTTCAGTTTCGACAGTTAAGTTCAGTTTCGACAGTTAAGTTCAGAGATGAGCGGCTGATGTATTTTACATCTAGCACTTTGTGGTTATGTATTTTACGTCATGTATTGGAGATGCTATTAGAATTCCACTCAGGTTAACGTTGTTCGTTGTCTCTCTTGTCCTGCTTCAGCCTCGGCGTCGTACAACTCACCGGAGCTGCTCCAACGACGAAACCCTCCATCACAGCGGAGCAGTACCTCGGGCTCCATCTCCAGACGCCTAAGATCTTCTTCCCCTCCTCCGACAGCCAAGTCAGCCGGAGCATCCTCACCGGCCAACCCAATCACGCTGAGATCGACATGGCTTCGCCAAAGAGGTTCTACACTTGTTGCATCTCTTTTTTACTCTACATGTTATATATATTGTCCACTGAGCACACGGATTTGTTCCTTTAGTGTCTCCTTGAAAGAAAAAACGTAGGAATTTTAATTTTCACTTGTCCTCCTTTTCAAATTCCTATTCATGAAGCACAAGACTAAGAGATAGTAGCATAATAGCATTATAACCGTACATTTTCTTGTGGTTTGACTTAATGTCACCATGCTTCTTTGCATCCTGTGATCTTCCAATTGTTGTGAATCAAACACCCAGATTGGCAGAAATCCTGTGTTTTTAAATTCTCTGTTTTGCACGTGCATTCCTATCCTATTCCTGTCTATTTCCTATCCCTGCATTGTTGGAATCCTCCAATTCAAACGAGCCCTTACAGAATTACTTCTCTTACAGATAGTTGTCAAAGAAAACCTTGCGTGGTTTGTCCCGCTCCTGCTGCGCCGTCGTCCACCCCAGCTCAGCTGCTCCAACGACAGAAGGGTCCAGCACAGCAGGGATCCGGCCTCCAGACTGTCTTTCGCCGCCTCAGATCTTCTTCCCCGCCGCTGGCAGCCATGAAAACTGCACTACCATCATCAACCGAGCAGATGACCTCGAGGACTACACGGGTCCGCAAGAGAGGTCTCACTCTTTCGTGTCTGCTTACGTTATGCATCGCTTAATATTACATGCTACTTTATCGTCCTGTTCACCGATTAGACTCTGAGTCAGCTCCAAACTAATGGTCAAACTTGAGTTTTTAAATGGTTGTGGGGTACATATCGGGGCCGCTATCAATAGTATCTATCTACTATCTGGTTAATCTCCGGTGTCTACTATGAGTTTCATGTTGGGTGGGAAACAAACAGTAAAGAAGCCATTATCTGTATTTTTTAACTGAAGCCATTATCTGCCTGCTATTATTGGTTTTGGGTCTATCCACAGGTTGCTACCATCACTCTGGATTTCTGCATGCACTCCTTACATAATCTCACTATGTTTTATTCCTATGCATGACAGTTATTGTAAACAATGGAACTGAACATGTAGAGCAAAAGAGACGAGCCTTGCGTGGCAATAAAATTTCATGCAGACGTCGCTCCATGGTAGGCGCAAAGGCAGCCCCCCTCCACGCATTTCGATTGTAATCGAGAGGAAGATATCTGTTCTGAGGGGGATTCAGAAGGAGAAGACAACTCCTATTTACCCCCTGAGGTCTTCGCTCTAACTTGGCATGCTGATGTTGGTTATATCATGCATATGGTGTCTTGCATTGCTTACTTTATACATCAAATATGTCATCTGCTTAGTTTAGACATCCTTTGTGCGAATGCCATCTGTTTAGTTTATTCATCGTTTATGTGAATTATGCAACGCCATCTTGTTTAGCCAGGCATCATATATGTGAATTTTGCAATGCCATCCTGCTTAGCCAGTCATCTTATATGTAAATTATATCAGGCCATCCTTTTTTTGGTTACATATTACATTTGTCAAAAATGTTATTACATTCAACTGCTCTTCGTGTGCATCAGCCATTTGACACGGTGATGGCAAATTCTGGAGTGAAAACAAGGTCTTCAGAGCAGACTATGCTATCTGACGAAGCGCATATCTCGCTGGTTACGGATAGCTCCTCAGAGGAGGATTCAGAGACAGATGACCAGTCCTATCCCCCCCCCCGAGGTGTATGCTCTAACTTGGCAGGGTTATGTTGCTCATATCGTGCGTATGGTGTCTCGCATTGCTATGTCATTTGATTAGTTTAGACATGCTTTGTGTGAATGCCACCTGTTCAGTGTCTAATTACCATATATGTGAATTATGCATTGCCATCTTGTTGCAAGACATTATATATGTGAATTATACAATGCTATCTTGTTGCAAAGGCATTATATATGTGAATTATGCAATGCCATGCTGTTTAGCCAATCATCATGTATGTGAATTATATCATGCTATCATTTTTTTGTATTACGTGTTCCATTTGTCGACAACGTTTGTATATTCAACTACTCTTCCTGTGCATCAGCCATTTGAAGCGGTGATGGAAGTATCTGGAGTGAAAACAAGGTATTCAGAGCAGACAATGCTACCTGCTGAAGCAGACATCTTGCTGGTTACAGAGAGCTCCTCAGAGGAGGATTCAGAGACTGATGACCAGTCCTATTTTCCCCCTGAGGTCTATGCTCAAACTTGGCAGGGTTATATTACCCATGTCATGCATGTTGTCTTGCATTGCTTAGTTTTTACATCATATATGGATTGCCATCTGCTTACTTGCTTACTATATAAATCATATATTTGAATTATATCATGCCATCATGTTTACATAGTACATACACATCATCTATCTGAATTATGGCATGGCAACCCATTTAATAAAGACATCATATAGTTATATCATCTCATCCTGTTTAGTGTTTACAGTCATCATATTTTGAATTATGGCATTCTATCCGTGAATGTATGTGAATTATGGCATGCCAACCTATTTAATAAACACATTATATAGTTATGTCATGTCATCCTGTTTACATAGTCTCATATTTTGAACTATGTCTTTCCATCTTTTTTAGTTAGCCATCATAATGTGAAATTGTGTCATGCTATCCTGTTTAGTTAGCCATCATATATGTGAAATTGTGTCATGCTATCCTGTTTGGTTAGACAACATAAATATGAATTATTTCATGCCCTCTTTTATTCCCCACTATCCATTGCACCTGTCTATCATACAATGTCTATACTTTCAATTACTTTTCTTGTTTATCAGCCATTTGAATTGGAGAGCGTGATGGCAGTATCTAAGGGAGTAACAACACGGTCTTCAGAAAAGATAGTGCTACCAGTTGATGCAGATAGAACCACGGTTGTACTTGCCCAAGGACCAGATCCACCGCACATAACCCAGACTCTCGCAGATTGTACCCCTACCCAGTTGGACAGAGAACCAGCTACACCCCTTCTAACCCCAACCCCGGCAGATAGTAACCCAGTTCCAGTTGACACAGCACCGTCTCCACCACAGAGCACCCAAACACGAGCAGTTAGTAAGGGAACTGCAGTGCCCAAAGCACGAGGACCACCACTCCGAATCCCAACTCAACGCTTAAAGGAGAAGAAGATTTGTTCTCAGGTCAGGTTCTGTAGCTATGGTTCATACTCCTTTGCTCTTGCATGACTGTATTTACTCATACCAACTATTTTCAAATTTGAAGGATGGAATTGAAACTCCAATGGCGCAACAGGTATGTTTTAAACTTGTTTCTTTAACTGGTTTGCTGTTGTAACCTGCTCTATGTTGATTTCAGTTTCAATTGAATAAACAGTTATGTTCTCATGTCATGCACATTACAAGTGTTGTTATTGCTCTATAGTTACCCACACTTATATTCTGTCTATTCTGCTTTGTCTTGAACAAATATTATTTGAACTGTGTCTCTATCTTGATTTGGCAACAAAAACTAGAATGATATAGACCATAAAGTGACCATGGTACATAGATATATGTTTGTTTCATGCTGTTATCCTGTCCACTTTACTACTGAACTCATTTACCAAAATGAGTTTCATATACAACATGGTAAACATGTGATGTGTCTGCTTGTTTCTCTTTTAGAATGCGGACAAAATATTGGAGAACAGTACCGCGTTATCCAATGGTAAAGGAAGTAATGCAGATAAGGTTCAAGATAGTGAGACATCCCTGTTGGTCTCCAAGAAAGCTGATAAAAACTATCTTGACGACAGTGAGGGAACCCAAAAGTCCTGTCTTGATGTAGTGTTCGAGTTACTGGCCACTACTGCTGGCACAAGCTCTTCGAACTCGCTGCCTGAATCAGTTCGTCTTCTTGAGTCTCAACTTCAAGTTGAAAGACATCGATCAGATGTGCTGCGACAGGAAGCTGAAGGACTGAGGAAGTCCCTGCAGAATTCAGATGCATATTTTCTGGTGCAACAGCAAGCGCTGGAGGATTTAAGCGCCAAACAAGAGAAAGTTAATAAGCTTGCTAAGCATCTTGCCAGCATTATGGGTACCCAGGATATTGTTTCTTGAGATCTTCTGAAGTGGTTTCAGTTCTGGATTTGTTTTGCTGCGGCGTTTATTTGCGCTGGTCGCCAACTTTGACAACCAGTGTATATGATATGCTGCTTTGTTCCCTATATTTGCACTGGTGGCGAACTTTGATGCCCAGTGGATGTAATATGTGTAATAGCCGTGATAGCCTAGCGTTAGTTGCTTGCGTATTTATTTCCTTGTTGTCTTGTTTATTTGTTTGCTTGTAGTCATTGCAGTTCTTTTTCCGCGGTTAGCTAGTGGCTGCAATAACCTATTTTTTAAAACTAGGCCACAATAACCATGGGCTAATATTTACTGTAGTGACACTGGGCCTCCTACTGGCCGTAGAAACAGTGGGCCTTCTACGGGCCGTAGAAACAATGGGCCTTCTACGGGCCGTAGAAACAATGGGCCTTCTGCGGGCCGTATTATCAATGGGCCTTATACGGGCCGTATAATCGATTGGCCAAACATGGGCCAAACAGACCGCATTATGGCCGTAAACGGGCTAGAGTTGGAATCGTCCGTTCATGGGCCGACCATAACGGGCCATCGTTAATAGGCCGTATTTGATGACGCTACGAAATCGGCCCAACGTATTAACGGACCACAAACGGGCCGACTGTAACCACGGGCTGAATTTGGCCCACAAGCAGAAAATGACAGTAACGGGCCGTAAGTAAACGAATGCTGGAAATGAGCCCAAGAATAAATGGGCTCTGAGAAGGCCAAAAGATAACATGGGCTGGAAACGGCCCAACGGAATAACGGGCCGTTAATGGGTATAAAGTGATACACTGTTCATTACGGGCCAGTTTCACCACGGGCCGTTAATGGGTGTAAAGTGATACACTGTTCATTACGGGCCAGTTTCACCACGGGCCGTTAGTAGGCCAAGAGTTACATAGGGCCTCATATGGGCCGAAAGACGTCATGGGCCATACATGGGCCAGAAGTGAAAACGGGCTGGAATCATATTGGATGGCCCAGATGACGCTACTGGGCCTAATTCGGATAGGGCGTAACGGGCCTTGGGTTAGCGGGCTGTAAATGGGCTATATTCGAACAGGCCGTTAACAGGCTTTCCATGGGCCGGCCCGCCAGCTTTTGACCAAGTCAAACGGGCCGGCCTTTTCACAGGAATGGGCCTCTGTTGGGCCGTGCCACGTGTCGACGTATCATAGGCGCCTATCTGACCCACTGACGAGCTGACACGTGTTTCGTCCGGCCAATAAGAATTTTACACGTGGAAATTTCCCATTGGTCGGGGCTGTTAACGGGTTATCGGATCCAAAACCCGATCCGATAGCTTAACGGCGTTCCGTTACGGTGGATGCCACGTGTCGGTCACCCTTGACGAAAGCACTTCTGTGACGCGCGATTTATCGTCATGGAAGTGGACACTTCCGTGATGATAATTTGGTAATGTCATGGAACACTTCTACGACAGCACAGGTATGACTATCTTGATTCTGTCATAATTTTGTCATGGATGTACATGCATGACAAAAAAGCGACCTACCGTGACAAACGCGTATCATCACAGAAGTGTATTTTTTTTGTAGTGCAGGCGGCCTCCTGGACTAGTCGGCCCAAGGGGCTAGCCATACATTCGGAAGGTGCGAGGGGCTTTGCTAGCCCCAATGTCTTGAAGTGTTATGAGGTGCCGATGAGGCTACCTGTGGTCAATCCCTCCGACAGTAGTCCCCGAAGCTGATGGGGCACCACGGCTCAAGCTGGAGTGCCTCAGCAGCTTCCTACTCCAAGTGGTCTATGAAGGAAATATGCCCTAGCGGCAATAATAAAGTTGTAATTTTATATTTCCTTATATCATGATAAATGTTTATTATTCATGCTAGAATTGTATTAACCGGAAACTTAGTACATCTGTGAGTACATAGACAAAACAGAGTGTCCCTAGTATGCCTCTACTTGACTAGCTCGTTAATCAAAGATGGTTAAGTTTCCTGACCATAGACATGTGTTGTCATTTGATGAACGGGATCACATCATTAGAGAATGATGTGATGGACAAGACCCATCTGTTAGCTTAGCATAATGATTGTTAAGTTTTATTGCTATTGCTTTCTTCATGACTTATACATATTCCTCAGACTATGAGATTATGCAACTCCCGAATACCGGAGGAACACTTTGTGTGCTATCAAACGGCACAATGTAACTGGGTGATTATAAAGATGCTCTACAGGTGTCTCCGATGGTGTCTATTGAGTTGCCATAGATCAAGATTAGGATTTGTCACTCCGAGTATCGGAGAAGTATCTCTGGGCCCTCTCGGTAATGCACATCACTATAAGCCTTGCAAGCAATGTTACTAATGAGTTAGTTGCTAGATGATGCATTACGAACGAGTAAAGAGACTTGCCGGTAATGAGATTGAACTAGGTATGATGATACCAATGATCAACTCTCGGGCAAGTAACATACCGATGACAAAGGGAATAATGTATGTTGTTATGCGGTTTGACCGATAAAGATCTTCATAGAATATGTAGGAGCCAATATGAGCATCCAGGTTCCATTATTGGTTATTGACCGGAGATGTGTCTCGGTCATGTCTACATAGTTCTCGAACCCGTAGTGTCCGCACGCTTAACGTTCAATGACGATTTGTATTATGAGTTATGTGTTTTGGTGACCAAAGTTTGTTCGAAGTCCCAGATGAGATCACAGACATGAAAGAGGAGTCTCGAAATGGTCGAGAGGTAAAGATTGATATATTGGACGAAGGTATTCAGACAGCGAAATGGTTTCGGGAAGGTTCGAGTATTTTTCAGAGTACCGGGAGGTTACCGGAACCCCCCGGGGGAATATTGGCCTACATGGACCATAGGGGAGAGGGGGCAGCCCCCAAGGGTTGGTCGTGCCCCCTCCCTATAGGGAGTCCGAATTGGACTAGGGAGGGGGGTGCGCCCCCTTTCCTTCTCCTCTTCGTCTCCCTTCCCTCTTCCCCCCTCTGGAAAAGGAAAGGGAGTTCAACTAGGATTGGGAGTCCTAGTTGGACTTCCCCCTTTGGTGCGCCCCCGGGCCGGCCGACTCCTCCCCTCCTCCTTTATATATGGGGGCGGGGGGCACGCCAGAGGTACACCAAGATTTGTTTTAGCCATGTGCGGTGCCCCCCTCCACAGTTTACTCCTCCGGTCATAGCGGCGTAGTGCTTAGGCGAAGCCCTGCGCAGATCACATCACCAACACCCTTGCCACACCGTCGTGCTGACGGAACTCTCCCTCGACCCTCTACTGGATCAAGAGCTCGAGGGACGTCATCAAGCTGAACGAGGTGTCATACATTTGGTACTTGGATCAGTTGGATCATGAAGACGTTCGACTACATCAACCGCGTTAACATAACGTTTCCACTTTCGGTCTACGAGGGTATGTGGACACACTCTTCCCTTCTCGTTGCTATGCATCTCCTAGATAGATCTTGCGTGATCGTAGGAATTTTTTTGAATTACTACGTTCCCCAATAGTGGCATCCAAGCCAGGTCTATGCGTAGATGATATATGCACGAGTAGAACACAATGAGTTGTGGGCGATAATAGTCATACTGCTTACCACCAACGTCTTACTTTGATTCGGCGGTGTTGTTGGATGAGGCACCCCGGACTGACATTACATGACTGTGTTCATGAGACTGGTTCTACCAATGTGCTTCGCACACAGGTGGCTAGCGGGTGTCTGTTTCTCCAACTTTAGTTGAATCGAGTTTGACTATGGCCGGTCCTTGTTGAAGGTAAAACATCACACTTGATGAAAAGTCGTTGTGGTTTTGATGCATAGGTAAGAACGGTTCTTGCTAGAAGCCCGTAGCAGCCATGTAAAACTTGCAACAACAAAGTAGAGGACGTCTAACTTGTTTTTGCAGGGCATGTTGTGATGTGATATGGTCAAGACGTGATGATATATAAATTTTTGTATGAGTTGATCATGTTTTGTAACAGTTATCGGCAACTGGCAGGAGCCTTAAGGTTGTCGTTTGATTGTATGAAATGCGACCGCCATGTAATTTCTTTACTTTATCACTAAGTGGTAGCGATAGTCGTAGAAGCAGTAGTTGTCGAGACGACAATGATGCTACGATGGAGATCAAGGCGTCAAGCCGGTGATGATGGAGATCAAGGCATCAAGCCGGTGATGATGGAGATCAAGGCATCAAGACGGTGACGATGGAGATCATGACGGTGCTTTGGAGATGGAGATCAAAGGCACAATATGATGATGTCCATATCATGTCACATATTTTGATTGAATGTCATGTTTATCTTTTATGCATAGCATTATAAGATGACCCCTCACTAAATTTCAAGGTACAAGTGTTCTCCCTGTGTATGCACTGTTGCTACAGTTCGTCGTGCCGAGACACCACGTGATGATCGGGTGTGATAAGCTCTACGTTCATATACAATGGGTGAAAGCCAGTTTTGCATGTGCAGAATACTCGGGTTAAACTTGACAAGCCTAACATATGCAGATATGGCCTCGGAACACTGAGACCGAAAGGTCGAAAGTGAATCATATATTAGATATGATCAACATAGAGATGTTCACCATTGAAAACTACTCCATCTCACGTGATGATCGGACATGGTTTAGTTGATATGGATCTCGTGATCATTTAGATGACTAGAGGGATGTCTATCTAAGTGGGAGTTCTTAAGTAATATGATTAAAGAACTTAATTTATCATGAACTTAGTCCTGATAGTATTTGCATATTTATGTTGTAGATCAATAGCTCGCAAATAGCTCCCCTGTTTTATTTTTGATATGGTCCTAGAGAAAACTAAGTTGAAAGATGATAGTAGCAATGATGCGGACTGGGTCCGTGATTTGAGGATTACCCTCATTGTTGCACAGAAGAATTACGTCCTTGATGCACCTCTAGGTGACAGACCTGTTGCAGGAGCTAATGCAGACATTATGAATGTTTGACAAGCTCGGTATGATGACTACTTGATAGTTTAGTGCGCCATACTTTACAACTTAGAACCGGTACTTCAAAAATGTTTTGAACGCCACAGAGCATATGAGATGTTCCAAGAGCTGAAATTGGTATTTCAGACTCATGCCCGTGTTAAGAGGTATGAGACCTCTGTCAAGTACTTTTCCTACAAGATGGAGGAGAATAGATCAGCTAGTGAGCTTGTGCTCATAATGTCTGAGTACTACAATCACTTGAATCAAGTGGGAATTAATCTTCCAGATAAGATAGTGATTGACAGAGTTCTCTAGTCACTATCACCAAGTTACTAGAACTTCGTGATGAACTATAATATGCATGGGATAACAGAAATGATTCCCGAGCTCTTCGCGATGTTGAAATCGGCGAAGGTAGAAATCAAGAAAAAGCATCAAGTGTTGATGGTTGACAAGAGCACTAGTTTCAAGTAAAAGGGAAAGGGAAAGAAAGGAAACTTCAAGAAGAATGGCAAGCAAGTTACCACTCCCGTGAAAAAGCCCAAAGCTAGACCTAAGCCTGAAACTGAGTGCTTCTACTACAAAGGGAATGGTCACTGGAAGCGGAACTACCCCAAATACTTGGCAGATAAGAAGGATGGCAAAGTGAACAAAAGTATATTTGATATACATGTTATTGATGTGTACTTTACTAGTATTCATAGTAACCCCAGGGTATTTGATACCGGTTCAGTTGCTATGATTAATAACTCGAAACAGGAGTTACAAAATGAACAAAGACTAGTTAAGGGCAAAGTGACGATGTGTGTTGGAAATGATTCCAAGGTTGATAAGATCACCATTGCACACTCCTTTTACCTTTGGGATTAGTGTTGAACCTAAAATAAATGGTATTTGGTATTTGCGTTAAGCATGAATATGATTGGATCATGTTTATTGCAATAGGTTATTCATTTAAGTCAAAGAATAATTTTTGTTCTGTTTACATGAATAAAACCTTCTATGGTCATACACTTAATATAAATGGTTTATTGAATCTCGATCGTAGTGATACACATATGCATAATATTGAAGCCAAAAGATGCAAAGTTAATAATGATAGTGCAACTTATTTGTGGCACTGGCGTTTAGGTCATATTGTTGTAAAGCGCATGAAGAAACTCCATGTTGATGGGCTTTTGGAATCACTTGATTATGAATCACTTGATGCTTGCGAACCATGCCTCATGGGCAAGATGACTAAACCTTCGTTCTTCAGAACAATGGAGCGAGCCACTGACTTATTGGAAATAATACATACTGATGTATGCGGTCCGATGAGTGTTGAGGCTCACGGCGGGTATCATTATTTTCTGACCTTCATAGATGATTTGAGCAGATATGGGTATATCTACTTAATGAAACATAAGTCTGAAACATTTGAAAAGTTCAAAGAATTTCATAGTGAAGTGGAAAATCATCGTAACAAGAAAATAAGTTTCTACGATCTGATCGCGGAGGCGAATATTTGAGTTACGAGTTTGGTCTTCATTTGAAACAATGTGGAATAGTTTCGCAACTCGCGCCACCTGGAACACCACAGCGTAATGGTGTGTCCGAACATCGTAACCGTACTTTATTAGATATGGTGTGATCTATGATGTCTCTTACCGATTTACAACTATTGTTTTTGGGTTATGCATTAAAGACAACTGCATTCACGTTTAATAGGGCACTGTCTAAATCCGTTGATATCACACCGTATGAACTATGGTTTGGCAAGAAACCAAAGCTGTCATTTCTTAAAGTTTGGGGTTGCGATGATTATGTGAAAGTTTCAGCCTGATAAGCTCGAACCCAAATAGGAGAAGTGCGTCTTCATAGGATACCCAAAAGAAACTGTTGGGTATACCTTCTATCACAGATCCGAAGGCAAGATCTTTATTGCTAAGAATGGATCCTTTCTATAGAAGGAGTTTCTCTTGAAAGAAGTGAGTGGGAGGAAAGTAGAACTTGATGAGGTAACTGTACCTTCTACCGAATTAGAAAGTAGTTAATCACAGAAATCAGTTCCAGTGATGCCTACATCAATTAGTGAAGAAGTTAATGATGATGATCATGAAATTTCATATCAAGTTACTACCAAACCTCGTAGGTCAACCAGATTACATTCCGCACCAGAATGGTACGCTAATCTTGTTCTAGAAATCATGTTAGTAGACCATTGAGGGTGTCCTGGATTAGGGGGTCCCCAGGCGTCCGGGCTATGTGATATAGGCCGGACTGATGGGCCAAGAAGATGCAAGATCGAGGGCCTTCCCCCGTGTCTGGATGGGACTCTCCTTTACGTGGATGGCAAGCTTGGCGTTCGGATGTGAAGATTCCTTTCTCTGTAAACCGACTCTGTAAAACCCTTAGGTCCCTCCGGTGTCTATATAAACCGGAGGGTTTAGTTCGTAGAGGCAATCATAATTATACAAGCTAGACATCTAGGGTTTAGCCATTACAATCTCGAGGTAGATCAACCGTTGTAACCCCTATACTCATCAAAGCCAATCAAGCAGGAAGTAGGGTATTACCTCCATCAAGAGGGCCCGAACCTGGGTAAACATCATGTCCCCTGCCTCCTGTTACCTTAGATCCTCAAACGCACAGTTCAGGACCCCCTACCCGAGATCGGCTGGTTTTGACACCGACATTGGGGCTTTCATTGAGAGTTCCTCTGTGCTGTCGACAAAAGGTTTGATGGCTCGTTCGATCATCCACAATGATGCTATCTCAGGGGAGACTTTCCTCCCCGACCATTTTTCGTATTCGGTGGCTTCGCACTGCGTGCCAACTCGACTGCCACCTTGAGCAGATTGACAGCTACGCCCCTGGTCATCAGATTAGTTTTGGAAATCTGAACTATGTCGCTGATATCCGAGGAGACTTGATCTTCGAAGGGTTCGTGGCCCCGACCGCCGCTCTGGCCTTAGATCCAGAGCAGACTACCAGGTCCAAATACGGGAGTTTAGAGCCCGCCGGACTCCCTGCAATTATGGAACTTGCTACCGGAGATCTGGAGGGGATTGCGTTGTCGGCAAACCCAAAGACGAACCGGGATCCCCTTGTCGTTAAAGAACCGGACTCCCCCTCGGACTCCAGATCTGAATTCTCAAGGTCCGCGTCAATCGAGCGTGGTCAGGAGGCTCTGACCCCGGCCGCCCCCGTGGACTCCCGCTTCCTTGTCCAAACCTCGCTCCTAAATGAGGCTCTGGACTTAATGCGATCCCTCAACATTACAGAGGAATCGCTTCTGAATTATGCCCAGCCCGGCCTAGGGGCTGAGAGCGGGGAATTTTATGTCCCACCCACCACCCACTTCATAGCCACTGTTGAAGACTTAACCAACATGCTAAACTACGCCTTCGAAGACATCGACGACATGGGCGACGATGCCGGAGACGAAAAAGGCCAAGACCCTCTGTTTACCGGACATTGGACGACCACCTCCACATATGACGTGTACTTGGTAGAAACACCCAAAGAGGATGACGACGACGGCAAGAAGGATCTGGTTGAGGACAAGCCCGCTGAAGCACCTCCAAAGCGTCAACGTCAGCGACGCAGCTCAAAATCGTGTCGCAAAAAAGACAGCAATACCGGCACCGAAGACAATAACACTCCAGGGAACGCCGAATACCCCGAACCCCCTATCGAGCCAACATCCGAACATGATGATTGGGAGGATGGGCAAGTTAACCCCGACGATCCAGTCAGGAACGAGGACTCGGAGGATAGTAACTACCTACCGATCTCCGAAGAGGATGTGAGCCTCGGTGACGAAGACTTCATCGTGCTGGAGGAACCCCTCAAACAAGAGCGCTTTAAGCGCTGGCTAATCGCCACTGCGAGAAGCCTAAAAAAGAAGAAGCAACAACTCCAAGCCGAACAGAATACACTCAATGACAGATGGACTAAAGTCCTGGCAGCCGAGGAATATGGCCTCGAATGACCAACCAAGAACTACCCGAAGCGCAAGCTGCTACCACAATTTGGCAATGAGGCCCTTGAGGCAATACCGCCAAAGTATAAACCCGCTGACAAACATGACCGACCACCACGTGGATGAGACAGATCGACTACTTACGCTGAACACCAGCCCGCTCCACCCTGCCGTCGAGGCAACAGCCCCAGGCTATACCTATGAGCTACACAAGGACCTGGACAATAGAGCCGGTCAGACATGATCAATCTATGGGTCAAGGGGGCATGCTCCAACGCGAGAGGACGACCATCAGGCCTGGCGCGATAGGCACAACCCCACCCGGGCCAAAAACCGCATTCGGACTTCATCCGAACTGTGCCGCGACATCGCCCGATACAGAGGCTCCGCACACCCCTTGTGCTTCACCGATGAGGTGATGGAGCACCAGTTCCCCGAAGGGTTTAAACCCGTGAACATTGAATCATACGATGGTACTACAGATCCCGCAGTATGGATCGAAGATTTTCTTCTCCATATTTACATGGCCCGCGGTGATGATCTCCATGCCATCAAGTACCTCCCGCTAAAATTAAAGGGACCAGCACGACACTGGTTAAACAACCTCCCAGAAAACTCTATCTGTAGCTGGGAAGACTTGGAGGATGCCTTTAGAGACAACTTCCAAGGAACCTATGTTCGGCCTCCAGACGCCGATGACCTTAGTCACATAGTCCAGCAACCCGGAGAATGAACCCGGAAGCTAGGACTAGGTTCTTAATTAAAAAGAACCAAATTGTGGATTGACCAGACGCTGAAGCCCTCGCGGCCTTTAAACACAGCGTCCGAGACGAGTGGCTCACCTGACACCTCGGCCAAGAAAAGCCGAAGTCCATGGCCGCCCTTACCGCACTTATGACCCACTTTTGTGTGGGAGAAGATAGCTTGCTAGCTCGCAGAAGCAATAGCACTAGTGACCCTGGCACCTCCGAAGCCAAGGATGGCAATGGCAAGCCACGACGCAACAAACACAAGCATCAAAGCAATAACAATGATACCGAAGACACGTCGGTCAACACCATATTCAGTGGCTCTAAACCCAGTTAGCGAAAGAAGCCATTCAAAGGAAAGAAGGATGGTCCATCTAGTTTGGACAAAATACTCGATCGGCCTTGCCAGATTCATGGCACCCCTGATAAGCCTGCTAATCATACCAACAGGAATTGTTGGGTCTTTAAACAGGTTGGCAAGCTAAACGCCAAACATAAGGGGAAGGGGCCGCCCAACGAGGACGATGATGAAGAGCCTCGCCCATCGAACATAGGGGGACAGAAGAAATTTCCCCTCGAGGTAAAAATGATAAATATGATATACGCTACACATATACCCAAAAGGGAGCGCAAGCGCGCACTAAGGGACGTCCATGCCATAGAGCGAGTCACCCCAAAATTCAATCCATGGCCAGCCTGTCCGATCACAGAGACCATAGGACCAGTATCCATCATGGAGGTTCGGCAGCATTGGTCCTCGACCCAATTATCGAATGGTTCCATATCACGCGCGTCCTCATGGACGGCGGTAGCAGCCTTAATCTGCTTTATCAGGACACCATCCACAAAATGGGTATAGACTCATCAAGGATCAAGCCCACTAAAACTACCTTCAAAGGAGTAATACCCGGTGTAGAGGCATGTTATACCGGATCCATAACGCTAGAAGTAGTCTTCGGTTCACTGGATAATTTCCGTAGCGAAGACTTGATCTTCGACATTGTCCCCTTCCGCAGCGGCTATCATGCACTACTCGGACAGACCGCTTTCACCTGTTTCAATGCAGTTCTGACTACGCTTATCTAAAGCTCAAGATGCATGGACCACATGGCATTATAACAGTCAATGGCAACATGGAGCGCTCCCTCCGTACTGAGGAGCATACCACGACCCTCGCAGCTGAGGCGTAGGGTGGCCTCATTAAGCCGAATACTACATCGGCAGTCAAGTCCCCGGACACAGTCAAACGAGTCTGGTCTACCCTGCAGAATGACAGTCTGGCTCATCCAGAGCTATATTAGCAATCCAACCTCCATCAAAATCCCACCTTCATAGCGGCACATGTACCGCGCGTACATAACTACGCACTAAAAATACCGTGGGCAAGGACGGAGGCCTACTAAAAATAAGGTCCACAATACGGTTCGACCCTATTTGGACCCTCATATTCTTCCTTTTCTCCTTGTTTTTCTTTTTCAGGTTCTTTACAACCCACACCACTCTTCGATGGTACTTAGGGTCCTTTTCCATGCCCCTCACATACACTCGAACATTGATCCTCTCAAAGGACCATACACTATGGGAAAGGCGATGCAGACGTGCGGCAGAGTGTCCAAAGGATCTTCAAGACCATACTTTCCAATTCAGGACCTGTATACAACTTTCCCTTGTTCTCGACATGTAAAATGGTCTTGATGCTTATGGCATCTCCTGTAAAAACACGTTTCGACATACCAATCAGACTATAATGGAAATAGTTTCGCCCAACCTTGTTCCGTATTGGCTTATTTCTTAATTTGTTTTCCCACTCTATATCCGAATTGGCATATACACCTTGGTACGACTTAAATCGTCAGGGGCTCCATGTCAAGCCTTATATATATTCTCAACAATAGAAAGTACGAACACTCTCAGAGTATACTTCGACGTCCGAAATATTGCATTATATGCATCGGCTCCGAATCACGTCTTTGGTCAATAGTTGGGTTGCCCGGCTCCTGTGCTTGCTACCTTACGTTCCATTTTTCTGCTAAGGTAGTAAACGAAGAACTACTGTGATTGTGTTTCCGGCTGGCCCGGTCAAACACCTCAGTAGAGAAAGCCGAAAAACTAACTATCGTGATGCGGCGAGAGTCGGTCAGCAATTCAGTGACTTACTAAATCTCTAGCGATTTCTTACATATTATATGAAGGGCTGGCCTTTTCCAGCCAAGCGTTTAAGGCATCCAAGTTCGATAGCCGCATATGCACCAGGGGCTACCCTACAGTCCCATTGTGAAACTCCTATGGCTAAGTGAGAATGATAAAACCGTATAGTTCGATTGCCTGGTTCGCCGCGCTGCCACCTCCTTTATGGACCAAGACATTGGGTCAAGTGTGGTCACGCGCTATTCTGAACACCCCCGTAGTATCTATGTGGGGGCTGAAGCCAACAACTGGTAAAATCTCAAGAATTAAAAACGGCCGCACAGGGGGAATAACACTTTAAGATAAAGGCATACAGTATATTACACAGCCTAGGTTTATAATACATTGTCCGGGTAGCCCGAATACATTTACTCAAACATAGTATCCTTCGAGCATTGACCCTCTATCAAACGGGCACCCTCGAGGACGTCTTCAAAATAGCGCTCTGGCTTGCGATGGTCCTTGCCTCCAGGCAGACCCTCAACCGCCATGACGGCGGCCTTCATCTTCGCCCAGTGCATCTTAACACGGGCAAAGGCCATCAGCTCACTTTCCATAGACACCGAGCGCTTCACGGCCTCTACTCGGGGCAAGCCGTCACCAAGCCACTTGACCAAGCCGAAGTAGCTACTCGGAATGGGTCTAGCTGGCCATAGCCGTACTATGATGTCCTTCATGGCCAAACCGAACATCCTATGCAGCTCTGCCAGTTGCATCATCTGATTGTTCAGCAGCGCTGGTCGCTCCTGTGCCAAGTACTATGACCAGAAGATCTTCTCCGCCGCGTTCCCTTCTTGGGCTTGGAAATACTCGGCGGCTTCGGCAGCACTCCTCAGGAGATCCGCAAAAGCATCTGGAGCACTCCACAGTTGATTTAGCAAAGCATATCTTTGACCGCCGAATATACTCTATAAAAGAAACAACTTACCAGCCGCTATCTGTCCAGCTTGCTTGATCTCCTCGCGAGCCGCCCAGGACTCAGACCGAGTGTCCTTCGCAGCTTGAAGAGCCTTGGTGAGTTTGGCTGCTTGGGCCTTGTTACTCTCCTCCAAGGACTCACTTGTTGGCGGCTTCCTGGAGCGCTTGCTCTACTTCGGTCACCCTGGCCTCATACTGAAGGTGGGCGGCCTTTTTGTCCTCTACATCTACAGCCGCTTTCTCTACGGCTACTTTGCTTGCCCTCGCCTCCTACTTGGCTTTGGCAAGGGCACTCTTGAGGGCCTCGACCTCGGTCGCGTTGCCTACAATCATTTAGATAGCAGCACACGAGCTTAAAACTCCGAGTTTGCATTATAATTTAGGCTTGTAAAGGGGTCTTTTTTAACAAAAAAACATACCTTGGGCCTCATCAAACCGCTTGTTAATATGGTTGATCTCATCGTCAGCCAGCTTCAGTTTCTGCTGGAGTTTGGACACTTCAGCATCCTTAGCTGAAGCCGCCAACAGTGAAGCCTATTTATCAAAATAAGATGAATGCATTATCTCTGGTGACTATTTGATCCTCTATCCGGCTCTTTTTTCCAAAGACCCAAATATAATCTCAGGGGCTACTATCTATATATAGGCATATTCTTCCAATATGAAAAGTAGCTAAAGCATGTTATATCACTTACCTCAAAACCTGTTAACAGGCTAGTGAAAGCTTCGTTCAGACCGCTTTTGGCAGAATGAACCTTCTCAGCCACCGTACCCATCAGGGTACGGTGCTCTTCCATGACGGAAGCATGTTGAAATGCTTCCCTCAACATATCGGGCGCCTCCGGATGGATAGAGGTCACTGGTGGAGTTGACACTCCCCCTCCCTTGAAGGGGGCTGCTCGCTCGATTCCGGAGCCACGTGGGTCTCCGGAGTAGTATCCGGCTGAGGGCCGGACTGATCCAGGCCCCCGTCGTAAGTTTCCATGGGGGTAGTATCCCCCATGTTTGCGGCAGCCAAGGCATCATCTTCTGGCGCCGTTTCAGCGGCCTTCCGCACCTCCCCCTGGCCCGGAGAAGTCATTTGGGACAACACCTCGGTGTCATCCGTGACTTCTGGTGGAGAGGCTCGCGGAGGCGTTTCCCTCTCTATCATCTTTGGCGCCAACGAGTTTCTCGAAGACGATGATTGTTGGGGGAAATCACAGGCCGAACTGAAAATACGTAAATAAAATGTTATCCCGCGATTTATAAAAGGCCAGATGTATGTATAGTATCTTTAAATACTTACGGTTCGGTCGGGGGCTTCGGCGTGAGGCACCGCTCGGGGATGACTTCAGTGTTCGAATCCGAATCATCCGAAAGGGAAATCTTCCCCTTCTTGGATGCCTACTCTTCTTGGTCCGCGGCCGCCGCCCTTTTCTTCTCTCCCTTGAGGGGAGAATTGCTCTCCTCCTCTTCCTCTTCATCTTCATATCTCTCATGGGAGGAGAGAACCTCGGTGTCTTCAGACGCGATGTCTGAAGTACCTTTATGGCGGAGGCCACTTCTGGCCTCCTTGCCCTTCTTCTTGGCCTTCTTCTCCGGCGCCTGGTACGGCACCGGAACCAGCATCTTCGTTAACAAAGGGATAGCTGGGTCTTCGGGCAGTGGAGCCGGACATTTGATCTGCTCCGCTTTCTTCATCCAGACCTGAAGGAGAAAAGGAAGGCTTAGCATACTCCTCGAATCCACAAGTAGTGGTTATGTTTGGAAATCTGAAAACTTACTGGAGTGGCCGGGTGGGCGCAGTCGAGGCCAAGGTCTTCGGTCGTTCCCCGCCATGACTTCTGGGAGTTGAAACGTAGCTTCCAAATTTCTTCGTGCTTTGTGCCAAAGAAGTGCTGCAGGGTTCGAGGGCCGGCCGGATTGAATTCCCACATATGGAGAGTCCGGTGCTGGCAGGGGAGAATCTGGCGAAAAAGCATCACCTGGATCACATCAGCGAGGCTGGTGTTCTTCTATATCACGCCATTGACGCGCTTTTGCAGCGTCATCACCACATCGGATGATGCCCAGTCCATGCCCTTTTTAGCCCATGATGCGAGCCGCATTGGAGGCCCATATTTGAACTCAGGAGTGGCGGCCCATGTGGCGTCGCGAGGTTCAGTGACATAGAACCACTCCTGTTGCGATCCCTTCACGGTCTCCATGAAGGCCCCCTGGGCAAGTGACATTGGGGAGCTTGCTCACCGTGGCACCGCCGCACTCCACGTGTTGACCGTCGACCACTTTCGGCTTCACATTGAAGACCTTGAGCCATAATCCGAAGTGGGGGGGGGATGCAGAGGAACGCTTCACACACGACGATGAACACCGAGATGTGGAGGATGGAATTTGGATCTAGATCGTGAAAGTCTAGCCCATAATAGAACATGAGCCCGCAGACAAAAGGGTGGAGAGGAAACCCTAGTACGTAGGGAAAGTGAGGGATAAATACTACCCTCTCATTGGATTCTGGAGTAGGGATGATCTGCTTTTTGGCAGGAAGCCGGTGGGCAATTTCACGGCCAAGTACCCCGCTTCCCAAAGTTCCTTGATGTTCTCCTCCATGATGGAGGAGGCCATCCACTTGCCCTGAGCGCCAGATCCGGGCATGGCTGGAGTGTTTGCTGGGAACGGAAAGAATTGAACTCGGGCACTAGAGCTTGAGGGCGGATGGGCTGAGGAGGAAGAAGGCGTGGGGTAAAAGATGGGTCCTTATCTTCTTATAAAGCAGTGAATATCAAGCACCCCCACGAGCCTTAAAACTCGCCTATTCCCAAGGGGTCGTGCAAACGACATGGTTGGATTACCCAAACCCATATTGATGAGAATCCCGTAATAAGGGGACATGATCTCTGGTTTGACAAGACGTGTCAATGAGGACCGCGCCTCGAAATTCGAAGCGAGAGGCTAAAAAATGGTTCGAAATAAAAATAAGGCCAGAACATAACGTCTCGTCAAAAAAGCTATCAGTAGACACGACTTATTTTGTTTAAGTATTTTTCCCTTGTGGTTCAGGGTTGTGACGGTTATACAGAGCCGAACATAGTTCTTTTGACCAACTGCTTTGGAGTATCCGGAGGAGGAACCCGCCTTGCAATGCCGAAGACAATCTGCGTGCTGGACACATCATCATTGAAGCCTGGTTCAGGGGCTACTAAGGGAGTCCTAGATTAGGGGGTCCCTGGGCATTCGGGCTATGTGATATGGGTTGGACTAATGGGCCAAGAAGATACAAGATCGAAGGCCTTCCCCCGTGTCCGGATGGGACTCTCCTTTATGTGGATGTCAAGCTTGGCGTTCGGATGTGAAGATTCCTTTCTTTGTAAACTGACTCTGTACAACCCTAGGCCGCTCTAGTGTCTATATAAACCGGAGGGTTTAGTCCGTAGAGGCAATCATAATCATACAGGCTAGACATCTAGGGTTTAGCCATTACGATCTCGAGGTAGATCAACTCTTGTAACCCCTATACTCATCAAAGTCAATCAAGCAGGAAGTAGGGTATTACCTCCATCAAGAGGGCTCGAACCTGGGTAAACATCGTGTCCCCTACCTCCTGTTACCCTCGGTCCTCAAACGCACAGTTCGGGACCCCCTACCCGAGATCGACCGGTTTTGACACCGACAACCATGACGAACCTAAGAACTATGAGGAAGCGATGATGAGCCCAGATTCCACGAAATGTCTTGAGGCCATGAAATCTGAGATGGGATCCATGTATGAGAACGAAGTATGGACTTTGGTTGTCTTGCCCGATGATCGGCGAGCCATAGAGAATAAATGGATCTTCAAGAGAAAGATGGACGCTGATGGTAGTGTTACTATCTACAAAGCTTGACTTGTTGCGAAAGGTTTTCGACAAGTTCAAGGAGTTGACTACGATGAGACCTTCTCACCCGTAGAGATGCTTAAGTCTGTCTGAATCATGTTAGTAATTGCCGCATTTTATGATTATGAAATTTGGCAAATGGATGTCAAAACTGCATTCTTTAATGGACTGATGCAACCAGAAGGTTCTATCAATCCTAAAGGTTCTAACAAAGTATGCAAACTCCAGCGATCCATTTATGGGCTGCTGCAAGCCTCTCGGAATTGGAATATACACTTTGATAGTGTGATAAAAGCATATGGTTTTATACAGACTTTTGGAGAAGCCTGTATTTACAAGAAAGTGAGTGGGAGCACTACAGCCTTTCTGATAAGTATATGTGAATGACATATTGTTGATCGGAAATGATGTAGAATTTTCTGGAAAGCATAAAGGAGTGTTTTAAAGGAGTTTTTCAAAGAAAGACCTCGGTGAAGCTGCTTACATATTGAGAATCAAGATCTATATTGATAGATCAAGACGCTTGATAAGATTTTTCAATGAGAACATACCTCGACAAGATTTTGAAGTAGTTCAAAATGGAACAGTCAAAGAAGGAGTTCTTGCCTATATTGCAAGGTGTGAAGTTGAGTAAGACTCAAAACCCGACCATGGCAGAAAATAGAAAGAGAATGAAAGTCATTCCCTATGCCTCAGTCATAGGTTCTATAAAGTATGCTATGCTGTGTACCAGACCTATTGTGTACCTCACCATGAGTTTGGCAAGAGGGTACAATAGTGATCCAGGAGTGGATCACTGGATAGCGGTCAAAATTATCCTTCGTTACTAAAAGGACTAAGGAAATGTTTCTCGATTATGGAGTTGATAAAGAGTTCGTCGTAAAAGAGTTGCATCGATGCAAGCTTTAACACTAATCCAGATGACTCAGAATCTCAGTCTGGACACAAATTGAAAGTGGGAGCAATTAGCTAGAGTAGCTCACTACAAAGCATTGTAGACATAAAAATTTCCGAAATACATACGGATCTGAATGTGGCAGAACTATTGACTAAGCTTCTCTCACAAGCAAAACATGATCACAACTTAGTACTCTTTGGGTGTTAATCACATGGCGATGTCAACTAGATTATTGACTCTACTAAACCCTTTGGGTGTTGGTCACATGGCGATGTGAACTATTGGTGTTAAACCACATGATGATGTGAACTAGATTATTGACTCTAGTGCAAGTGGGATACTGAAGGAAATATGCCTTAGAGGCAATAATAAAGTTGTTATTTTATATTTCCTTATATCATGATAAATCTTTATTATTCATGCTAGAATTGTATTAACCGAAAACTTAGTACATGTGTGAATACATAGAAAAACAGAGTGTCCCTAGTATGCCTCTACTTGACTAGCTCGTTAATCAAAGATGGTTAAGTTTCCTGACCATAGACATGTGTTGTCATTTGATGAACGGGATCACATCATTAGAGAATGATGTGATGAACAAGACCCATCCGTTAGCTTAGCATAATGATCGTTAAGTTTCATTGCTACTGCCTTATTCATCACTTATACATATTCCTCTGACTATGAGATTATGCAACTCCCGGATACCGGAGGAACACTTTGTGTGATATCAAATGTCACAACATAACTGGGTGATTATAAAGATGCTCTACAGGTGTCTCCGATGGTGTTTGTTGAGTTGGCATAGATCGAGATTAGGATTTGTCACTCCGAGTATCATAAAGGTATCTCTGGGCCCTCTCGGTAACTTACTTCACTATAAGCCTTGCAAGCAATGTGATTAATGAGTTAGTTGCAGGATGATGCATCACGGAATGAGTAAAGAGACTTGCCGGTAACGAGATTGAACTATATGATGATACCGACAATCAAATCTCGGGCAAGTAACATACCGATGACAAAGGGAATAACGTATGTTGTTATGCAGTTTGATCGATAAAGATCTTCGTAGAATATGTAGGAGCCAATATGAGCATCCAGGTACTGCTATTTGTTATTGACCGGAGATGTGTCTCTGTCATGTCTACATAGTTCTCGAACCCGTAGGGTCCGCACGCTTAACGTTCGATGACGATTTGTATTATGAGTTATGTGTTTTGGTGGCTGAAGTTTGTGCGGAGTCCCGGATGAGATCACAGACATGACGAGGAGTCTCGAAATGGTCAAGAGGTAAAGATTGATATATTGGACGAAGGTATTCGGACACCGAAATGGTTTCGGGAAGGTTCGAATATTTTTCGGAGTACCAGGAGGTTACCGGAACCTCCCGGGGGAATATTGGGCCTACATGGGCCAGAGGGGAGAGGGGAGGCAACCCACAAGGGGTGGCCGCCCCCCCTATAGGGAGTCCAAATTGGACTAGGGAGGGGGGCGCCCCCCCTTTCCTTCTCCTCTTCCTCTCCCTTCCCTCTTCCCCCCCTCCGAAAAAGGAAAGGGACTCCAACTAGGATTGGGAGTCCTAGTTGGACTCCCCCCTTTGGCGCGTCCCCTAGGACGGCCGCCTCCTCCCACTCCTCCTTTATATATGGGGGCGGGGCACCCCAAAGGTACACCAAGGTTTGTCTTAGCCGTGTGCGGTGCACCCCTCCACAGTTTACTCCTCCGGTCATAGCGGCGTAGTGCTTAGGCGAAGCCCTGCGCAGATCACATAACCAACACCCTTGCCACACCGTCGTGCTGACGGAACTCTCCCTCGACCCTCTACTGGATCAAGAGCTCGAGGGACGTCATCGAGCTGAACATGTGCTGAACATGGAGGTGTCGTATGTTCGGTACTTGGATCGGTTGGATCACGAAGACATTTGACTACATCAACCGCGTTAACATAACGCTTCCACTTTCGGTTTACGAGGGTACGTGAACACTATAGGATCGAAATTATGTCTAGAGGGGGGATGATTAGACTAGTTGACCAAATAAAAATCTAGCCTTTTCCCAATTTTAAGTCTTGGCAGATTTTAGCAACTTAGCACAAGTCAAGCAATCAACCTACACATGCAAGTATAAGAGTATATCAGCGGAATGTAAATCATTGCATATGAAGGGAAATGGGAGGAGTTTAGAGGGAGCAAACACAATATTGACACAGAGATTTTTGGCGTGGTTCCGATAGGTGGTGCTATCATACATAGACGTTGATGGAGACTTAAACCCAAGAAGGATAACAGTTGCGCGAGTCCACGGAGGGCTCCACCCATGAAGGGTCCATGAAGAAGCAACCTTGTCTATCCCACCATGGCCATCACCCACGAATGACTTGCCTCACTTGGGTAGATCTTCATGAAGTAGGCGATCTCCTTGCCCTTACAAACTCCTTGGTTCAACTCCACAATCTTGACGGAGGCTCCCAAGTGACACCTAACGAATCTAGGAGACACCATTCTCCAAAAGGTAATAGATGGTGTGTTGATGATGAACTCCTTGCTCTTGTGCTTCAAATGATAGTCTCCCCAACACTCAACTCCCTCTCATAGATTTGGATTTTGTGGAAAGATGATTTGAGTGGAAAGCAACTTGGCGAAGGCTAGAGATCAAGATTCTTGTGGTTGGAATGGAATATCTTGGTCTCAACACATGAGTAGGTGGTTCTCTCTCAGAAAATGAATGGTAGAAGTGTAGGCACGTTCTGATTGCTTCATCTACAAATGGAGGATGGGTGAAGGGGTATATATAGCCTCCACACAAAATCTAACCGTTACACACAATTTACCAAACTCGGTGAGACTGAATACACAAACTCGGTCAGACCGATTCAGTTCAAAATGTGAACGTTCGGCTTTTCGGTGGGACCGATATGATCAACTCAGTGGGACCGATGTGCTAGGGTTAGGGTAAAACCTCAACTCGGTTTGACCGATTACACAAACTCGGTGGGACCAATTTTGGTAATAAGCAAAACAGAGAGTTGGTCAAGCAAACTCAGCGGGACCAATTGCATATCTCGGTAAGACCGAAATAATTGCAACAGGCAACAGAGAGTTTCCAAGCCTATCTCGGTGAGACCGAGATCCCATCGGTGAGACCGAACTGATTATGGTTCCTCGCAGTGGCTATGTCAAGTGAACTCGGTGGCGCTAGATAGATCAAATCGGTGGGGCCTAGTTTGACTTTTGGTTTGGGACATATGTGGAAATGAGAAAGTGGTTGAGGGCTTTGGAGCATACCCGTAAGCACTTTGAGCAAGCAAGCCATTAAGCAACACCTCATCCCCTTTTAATAGTATTGTCTTTCCTATGGACTCAATGTGATCTTGGATCACTAAAGTGAAAATGTAGAGTCTTGAGCTTTAGCCAATCCTTGTCCTTAGCTTCTTGAAGGGTTTCCACATCCTCTTGTCCATGCCACTCCACAGTTGAATTTATCTTAAATATACTAGATAGAAGTATTAGTCCAACAAGAGATATGCTGACATTAATTACCAAAATCACCCAGGGAGCACTTGTGCTTTCAATCTCCCCCTTTTTAGTAATTGATGACAACATACATCAAAGCTTTAGATAAGGATATAATGAATAACAGGTAAAGCTTTGAAAGGACATGTAACATGCATAGGCTCCCCCTACATGTATGCATTCATGTAAATATTGAATATAAGAGCATGTGAATGCATATGCATGACATAGCAAGCAATGAGTTACATGTATATTGGCTATATGCATCAGAGCAAATGATGTAGATACAGGAAATATACCTTCATGTTCATGAGTCCTTCTTGCAAACAATATGTACATCAGCAAGAGATCATCATGCACATGAATGTGATGCATATACTTACCTTGTAGTCTTAAGGTAGCTTTGAAAGAGATGAACCTGAGAAAACAAGGTTAGATAACACAGAAACATCTACTGAATAGTGCAAGCAGTAAACCACAAGAGTACCAAGATTTGGATGATATGTAGAGAGTGAGTACTTGGTACCCTATGTGATATAGACATGCCCCAAAGAGGTAAAGATATGCAATGAATTCGAAGATTTCCTTCCCTTAGAAGTCTTTCTCCCCCCTGAATCTTATATGGGATATTGGGAGAACATAGGGAAAAGAAAATCAGAGCAAAACAAGAAAAAACATAACAACATAGTCATAACACATACTAACATGCCTTTCCCCTCTTAAAGACATGTGACTTCTCTCCTCTTGAGTACCAGGCATCTGGGGTCTCTCTCCCTTTGATGTGATTGAGCACTCTCCCCCTTTGATGTGATCTGTCTCCCCCTTTGACATCAATTTCCAAGAAGGGTCTTCTGGAATGTGAGTCGAATAGGTTTGGTCCTTGAGTCACATGGCAAAGCAGCATATAGAATGTGATGCAGGTAGAGGACAAGAATCGTTGAGTGGAGCTGGAAAAAATATGCAAGATGCAAATGGCAAAGTGTCTCCTCAGCATTGAAATCGGTAACACCGAGTTGTTTTCTTTGGTGGCACCAAAGTAGTTCGGTTAGACCAAAAAAGACTAACAGATGAGGCCGAGTTCAATATAG
This sequence comes from Triticum aestivum, assembly GCF_018294505.1. Taxonomy (NCBI): domain Eukaryota; kingdom Viridiplantae; phylum Streptophyta; class Magnoliopsida; order Poales; family Poaceae; genus Triticum; species Triticum aestivum. The sequence goes on along the minus strand of NC_057800.1, from coordinate 151,439,269 downwards.
AGAGAAAACAGTTGTCATCTCAGCTCACTAGGCAAATAAGATCTCACAAAGATTTGCAAGGAATTAACTGAAAGATTTGCAATGAATTGGATGCAGGGAATGCGGAAACGAACAGTGAAATTAAAGAAATCTAGATGAAGTTTTTTTATTAAAGAAGGGGAACAAATATGCAAGAGACAAATGCAAGAACTCGGAGAAACACTAGAGAACTTCATCTAAAATTGGTCGGCGACAAAGTCACCTATGTTAGAGTATATTGACCGAGGAGTCAAGTGAGAACACTTGATCGTAGGGAATACTCATCATTTAAGCTCAAAATGGGGTTACCATTTTTCGTTTAAGCATTTTGATGTATTCTCATCTTGCTGAGATGCTTTGACCCATGACTTGGGGTAAAGCTTCTCTAAGATGGAATAACATACCTTGGGTGGTGGTGTTGATCTTGATCATGGGGTTAAACTTGTGTGGGATGCTCAAGGTTGATGTATCTCATCAAGAGTTTGGAGCACGACTTGTAGTTTTGAGTTCATCTACTACATGGGTTAGTCTTGCAAGGAAGAGCACTTGTGTATCCAAAATGACAATCATGAAATTTGATATCAAATGAAAGTTGATATGGAGAAATTGTCAAAGGATATGTTCAAAAGGTTTCATGCTTCGTTGTCTTCAACCACCATGTTGTAGAGTCTTGGTGATGTAGATATTGCTCAAGATGTGAGTGTTTTGCAATCTCATAGATTTGGATTCATCCAAGTACCTACAAGGGTTAGATAGCATGCAACTGTGCAAATATATCCAAGACATAGAGTGAAGTTCACACAAGATGATGTCCATGAAAGCATTAGGTTACCTTCTCCCTTGTCTTACCAACAAGAGGGTTTGTGACTCCTTGAACTAGTGCAAGATGTGGAAGTTGTTTGCACTTGCTCTCGCGAGAATGATATGAGTGAAATATGTTGGCGGAGTCACCCTCAAGAACTTTCTAGTTCTTCTTCTTCGGGATCCACATCAACTTGATGGGAATCCTTGGAGTTGTAGTCATACTTGATGAAGTAGAACTTGATGTAGTCTTGGGAGCCCACTTGACCAAGGCCTTGGGAGCTTCTTCAAATGCATCAATCTCCTTTGAAGCTTGTCCTTGCCTTTTTGCTTGTGGTCTTGTACTGGAAGATCATCTTGAGCTTGTGTTCCCTTGAAAGAAGTAGGATCATACTTCTCTTGTTGAGGAACAAACTTCGTCTTGGGGCATTGATCTTCTTCCCACTCAACTCCAGTGGCATTGAACTTTCGTTCAAAACCAACACCTTGATTCTTCCGGTGCCTTCCTTGCTTGCGTACAATTTCCTCACATTGCTTACTTCCGGCAAGGCTCTTGGAAACACCTTTCTCTATATTTCCCTTCAATAAGCTATGTTCTTGCTCAAGTGTAACTTGGCTAAGAGAGTCATTAGTGGAATAAAGAGAACTACTAGAAGCAACAACATTGGATTTAACATGATTATTGTTACTACTAGAAAAAGGATCTTTCTTACTCTTGTTGCTAGATTTTACTTGTGGCATGTAAGTAGACAAGAGTAAACGCTTGGCAATGTAATAAGAACATTGTCGGGACCCCGATCCCAAGTCACATCGATCTAGCCGGTAACACCTCATATCACTTTGCGGCCTCACGCACGGTATTCCCTACTGTAAGCATCAACAGCCATCTTACTCTGGGTGAAACTACAGAACTCTTCTCTCTTGCGGTCAATGAGAGCCCGAGGAATGTGATGCTCGCAAAAGGCCTCAGTGAAATCTCTCCAGGTGGTTATCTGGCCAGTTGGAAGCATAGCCTCATAGTTCTGCCACCAAAGACTAGCAGGACCTTCCAGGTGATATGTAGCATAGGTGGCCTTGTCACTTTCAGCTACGTTCACAGAATGCAGCTTGTGAGTGATACTACGAAGCCAGTCATCTGCATCGAGTGGTACGATGGAATGATGGAAGGTAGGTGGTTTCAGACCAATGAAATCATAAATGGTCGCTGACTCCTTGCACTGGGGTGCGGTGTTCTCCTCTATACGTGCTAACAAGCGGTTGGTCTCACGCTTGTTCATCTCAACTTCTAACATGAACCTTGCCAGCAAAGACTGATCGGGAGGATCCTCATCCCTACCATCTCCGTGGTTCCGGCTACGAGCAACAGAATTTCGGTTAACTGACAACATCCTGAAGAACGAAACCAAGGAAACAAGGATGGATTCAGCATCATCATAAGGATGTAGAATATAGTACAAAGAAAATACTATCTCTTGAACTCCTAGGACAATTCCGGCAACATAACGGCAGTAGAATGCTCAAAATGAAACATTCTGCAAGGACGGGGTAGCACCAAACTCAACATCATCACTCAGGGTTTTGAGATATTACTAAGCAGACTACACCGGAAGTACTTAAAAACTGGAATATGACTCTGATCAACCAATCCTATGGGACTACAGAGTAGTAACACGTGATCCTGATAGACAGAAGAGGAAGCCTAGTTCCTTAACCCCGTAGGAAAGATAGGATGACTCAGATCAGAAGGCCAAGAGGTGAAAGGAGTAAAAAGAGCCTTACGTTCCCTTCCACAATCAATTCCCTTAAATAACTAAAGAGTTTCTAGACTCAACTTCGACCAGGTTGGCTTGGAAATCCTACAGGCAGTCAGGCTCTGATACCAAAGCTGTCGGGACCCTGATCCCAAGTCACATCAATCTAGCCGGTAACACCTCATATCACTTTGCGGCCTCACGCACGGTATTCCCACGGGTGTCGCCTTACCCTGGCCTGGGACCGTTTGCACCTTTTGGCTCACGTATATGATTGTGTTGCTAGCATCCATATGACAGAGAACCTGGGCCGACATGGCTAGTCGTGAACCCAAAGCAGCATTAACCTATGGGGACAGGCATACCTGATTCACATCGAGCATGTCGGTCAGTAGCGTGTGAATCCGGGCTATAGCACTGGGCTAACAGGACTCCGGGGAACCTGGGGCTGTAGCAGGCTAGGCAGGACTCCGGATGTCACCGCGTGACATTTCCCCGAAGGGACAGACACAGGAACAAAGTGAAAGACATGCCAGCCGATCAAGTGTCCTGAGCAGTAGTGTTGGGCTAGCAGGACTTCAGTGAACCGGGCTGTAGCGGACTACTATGGCTCAAGGAAGCACTAGACTACATTTCCCCATATGAGAGGCTGCCAAGGATAAACAACTAGATTGTCGGATCCCACACATAGCAATACACGTCACACGTATGCATAACATGCAAGTATGTGATGTACAACATGGCATCATAACATAACGCAACTCATATAGATAAAGGCCCAGAAGAGCCACATAGCATTAAATACAAACAAGGGTCACATGGCCCATCATTCAGAGCATACAAGAAACGGAAGCATTACATGTCTGAGTACAGACAACTACAAAAGAAAAGGCTAAGAAGCCTGACTATCTACAAGTCCCTCCCAAGGGTACAAGATCGTAGCTGAGGTAACAAGCTACTCGTCGAAGTCCAAGCGGTACTACTAGTGAGACAGATGTCTCACCTGCAAAACATAAATAAAGCAAACGTGAGTACAAAGGTACTCAACAAGACTTACATCAGATCCTATCATACATGCATTTGTATCAAGAAGGTAATGTGGGGTTCAGTTGCAGCAAGCCAGCTTTGACTCAGTGGCTATCCTATTCTACGACAACGAGAAACTTCTTTGAGGTGAGGCAGCGCACACGAGTCCACTAAACACCACATCAAATACACTACTATGGATTCATCCTCGTGTCCTTACGAGAAGGCCATCCATAGCACTCACACTTGTCTTGAGCATTTTAGGGTATCCACTTTAAGTTGTCTATGTACCACGTAAGCATCCAAGAAGTCCATAACCAAGGACATGGCTATTCGAATAGATCATGATAACCCTGCAGGGGTGTACTTCTTCACACACGCTCTCACCACTTATCACCATGTACACGTCATGTATCTCGGCAACCTTCAAGCGGAAGCCTGGCGAGGGTGTCGGCCACGACCTGACTAACCACACAAGACTCTAGTCCAGGTTTATCGCCTATTCGGGTTCCATACGCAAGGAGATCCGGCCGGGGTGTCGCTCACGGCCCCAAACGATATGTGCAGGGTTCCCAAGCCCACCTCGCCGGATGGATCTACGCTTGGTACACCGTGCCACTTGTGCCTAGTCTGTCCCAAGCCCACCTGGCCGGGTGCCACTTGGTAGACTACTAACACCAGAAACTATTTGCGACTCCTGGACAGAGATCAAGTTGGCTAATAAGTCTAGAGGGGCACTTAAGCATTCCAATGTGTGGTAGTAGCTAGTCATTGGACAACATACACGGAACTCAGTGCTTAAGGAAGGTTCCAGTGAGACAACCCACCATGTACTCCTACATGGCCTCTCACCACTACCTTTACCAAATCATGTTCACACGCTTAACTCTCAGCACCAGAACATATCGTATCACTCCAATTCATTCTCGATGAATCAGACCTGACACAACTCTATGCAATAGCAGGCATGGCATGGCAAGAACACAACATGGCTCAAACAACTCCTACACATGCTAGTGGGTTATAACTATTTACTATGGAAATGACAGGTCATGCAGAGGAATGGGTTCAACTACCACAGCATAAAGTAGCAGTTGAATCATTGTTGTCCTAATGCAATAAATGAGAGCAGGAGCGAGAGAGTAGGATTGTATCAGAATGAACAAGGGGGTTTGCTTGCCTGGTAGATTAACAAGGAAGGCACTGCTCCTCAGACAGGTACTCTGGAAGGGTCTCCGGAGCAGGACCTATCAAAAAGGAACGGTGTCGATAATCAAGCACAAGCATATGCAACAATATGATGCATGATCATGGCATGAGTATGTGATTTGCTTTGAGCTAATGCATTTAACATTCTATTTGGAAGAGGTCCATTTGAACCAAAGGTTCAAATGCAACTCTAAAATAAATCTTTATAAATGCCAGTTATATGTTTTCACCTATACAACAAGTATAAGTTGGTTATACATGCATGAAACATGTACAGATGGATAGATTGAATTTTTCTGATAATTTTTCATATATAAATTATTTCAATCTGAGATACGGTTGAATTTCTATGAATTTTTGAAGTTTATAGCATTTTTTGGAATTTCCTGATTTAATTTAATACCAGAAAAGAAATAACTGCGTCAGCATTACAGAGGCATGACATCAGCGAGTCAACCGTGGCTGACCAGGTCAAACCTGACGTGTGGGGTCCACACGTCAGTGTCACTGTTAGTTAACAGGGGGATTAACTCATTCTAATTACAGGGTTAGTGGCGTTGGGGCCCACTGGTCAGTTGCTTAGAGGTTTAGTTAGAGGGTGATTAGCCTTAAGCTAATCACCTGACCCATGGGGCCCACCTGATGGCCGGTGTGGTCAAAGGTCAAACCCCACCGGCGTTTAGCCACCGGCGAGGCCGAACGCGGCGGAGGGCTCGGGATCGTCGCTCCGGCAGCCAAAAGCGCAGCGGAGACTACCTACGTGATGCCCAGGCTCGCGCGCATCCAGTGGAACACGCGGGAGGCCGTGGGGTGGCCGGAGACGACCGTGGCGGCTGGAGCTACGAGAACGGTGGGTTCGGCGCTACGAGGCACTAGGGGGTCTGCGGTTGGGTGCAAACGACGCGCGGGAGGGCACTGAGAACGGCGGTGAGCTCGGTTGCGAGCTGTGACAGCTGTGGCCACGACATCGACATGAACGGCGGAGCCGAGCTCTCGGGCAAGGTGGCCGACAGGGCTAGGGGGGCGCTCGAGCTATGGGGCTAGGGGGAGGAGGAAGGGGAGCTCACAGCGAACTCGAAGGCGTCATCGGTGAGCTCGGGGAGGACCAGTCGGCGATGAATTTAGCGGCGGCGATCCGCGGCTCTGACGAAGGGGATGACGGCGGTGGTGATGCTGCAGTGCTCCTTGCATCGTCCAGCTCGACGAGGAGGCGTAGTCGAGGGCGGCGGTGCTCCTGGACAGCAGCAAGGGACGGGGCGGTGGCGATGGTCGCGGTGGCTCACGGGGACGGGCTGCGGTGGCGTTCGGGCGTGGGAGAGAAGACGGGCAGAGGAGAGGAGAGAGCTCGGGAGAGAGTGAGGAGAGGCCAGGGGGCTCGATGGAGCTCTCTGGGGTGGACAGCGCCGAGGGGAAGGCGGGGCAGGCACGCAGGCAGGAGCATGGTGTGCATGCGCGCGCTCGCCGTGCCCTCCTTCGCCTCCTCCTGGCAAGGAGGAGGATGACTGGCTTGGCCAGTTGGGCCGGGCCAGGCCGCACAGTGCTGGGCCAGCACAGGAGCTGGCCGCAGGTAAGTTTCTTTTCTATTTTTGTTTTGTTTTCTATTTTCTGACATTTGTTTCTACTTAAAAATAATACTAAACTAATTTATTTTCTTATGCCAATTTTTGTAGGGGCTAATGGTATTATTCCAGAGCTCCTCAACAACTAGCATAAGTTTTGGACATATATTATATATATAACATATATATATCCAATGCAAATAATTATTGCATTAATTCCAAATGGCCAAAATAAATAGTTATGAGCTCTTGAAAATATTTGTTTAAATTTTACCTCTAACCAATATTTTCAGAGAGCCACATGAACATTTTCTTGGACCTTTTTGGAGCAATTTTTATCTGGGTTATTTCCAGAAATGATTCTGAGGGTTCAACAAATCCCCATTTCAAATTTAAATGGAATTTGAACATGATGCACAAATGACTAGCTGGTCTAGGTCATACTAGAACTAGGGATGTGACAAACTTTTCTTGCAAAGATCATCATTGATTGCATTTAAGAACCCATGCTCTTGCTCAAGGTTGAGCTTTTCAAAGTGTAGCTTCTCATGAGTCTTTAAAAGCTCTCGATGATCTTCCAAGGTAGTTTCATGAGCTAACTTAAGAGTGTTTAGTTCTTTAGTTAGGCGCTCAATCTCCTTCTTATCATCGCCATTCGTTTTATCTTGATTACCATGATTAATAGCAAGTTCATCATAGTTTTCATCACTAGATTTGTCAACAAGTAAATCATCATCACCTAGCAAATCATGTTCATCACTATTGAAATCAACATACTCGGGGTGTGATACCTTTCGGCCTTTAGCCATGAAGCATCTTCCAATTCTCTCATTTGGTGAGTCAAATATGTCATAGGAGTTGGTTGACACAAGTTCTAGACCGGCAACGCCTTGATCTTGAGTATATTCGGAGTCAGAGTGATAACTTCTCTTGGAGTGATGGTCAAAGTCGGAGCCGGATACCCATTCACCAACATGAGCTTGATGTCTTCATTTTGTGTAGCTCCTTGATGACTTGTCCTTCCTTTTCGAATCCTTGCTTCTGCGATAGGTTCTTCATTCATAACGATAATCTCTACTCCTTCTTTCTCTTTGAGGTGACTCTTCTCTTCTACTTCTCCTTTTAGGTGAGTCTTCTATTCTTTTGTAGTGAGCCGTACACTCATTGGAGTAGTGTCCGGGTCTTCCACAATTGTAGCAATTACGCTCACGACTAGAGGATCTTTTGTCATTGTAGGACCTTGACTTGGAACTTCTTTCTTTGCTTCTACTCTTGTAGAACTTATTGAAGTTCTTCACCATTAGGCTCAATTCCTCATTGAAGGCTTGTTTCTCACTTGACGATGTAGGAGCATCACATGAGGCTTTGTAAGCACCACTTGACTTGTTGTGAAGCTCTTCTTTATCCTTCAGTGACATCTCATGAGCAACAATTCTTCCAATGACTTCCGTTGGCTTGAGATCCTTGTAGTTGGGCAACATTTGGATCAATGTACACATGGTATCATATTTTCCATCCAAAGCTCTTAGGATATTCTTAATGATGAATCTGTCGGTCATCTATTCACTTCCTAAGCCGGCAATCTCATTTGTGATGAGAGCAAGCCTAGATTACATTTCAGCGACACCTTCACCATCCTTCATTCTGAACTTGTCAAACTGACTTTGAAGCACATCCAATTTGGATTCCTTGACGGAGTCGGTACCTTCGTGCATATCAATCAAAGTATCCCAAATTTCCTTTGCATTCTCAAGACAGTTGATTTTGTTAAATTCTTCGGGGCACAATCCGTTGAATAGGATATCGCAAGCTTGAGCATTGTATTGCAGCATCTTAAAACTCTTCTGCGCTAGCTTCATGGTTCGGTTATCTCCCATCAAAGAATTCACCTTGCAAGCCAATACACACAATAACCCAAACAGCGGGGTTATGTCCAAGAATATGAACTTCCATCTTATGCTTCCAACTAGCAAAATTAGTACCATCAAAGTAAGGACCTCTACGGTGGTAATTTCCCTCGCTAGATGCCATACTCTCCTAGGTTGTGAACCCAATGCTATGATCACCAAAGCTATGGAAATCAAGGGAAATGGAGACCAAAGCTCTGATACCACATGTAGGATCAAAAGTATGTCTAGAGGGGGGGGGGGTGATTAGACTACTTGACCAAATAAAAATATAGTCTTTTCCCAATTTTAAGTCTTGGCAGATTTTAGCAACTTAGCACAAGTCAAGCAATCAACCTACACATGCAAGTATAAGAGTATAGCAGCAGAATGTAAATCATTGCATATGAAGGTAAATGGGAGGAGTTTAGAGGGAGCAAACACAATGTTGACACAGAGATTTTTGGCGTGGTTCCGATAGGTGGTGCTATCATACATAGACGTTGATGGAGACTTAAACCCAAGAGGGGTAACGGTTGCACGAGTCCACGGAGGGCTCCACCCACGAAGGGTCCACGAAGAAGCAACCTTGTCTATCCCACCATGGCCATCACCCACGAAGGACTTGCCTCACTTGGGTAGATCTTCACGAAGTAGGCGATATCCTTGCCCTTACAAACTCCTTGGTTCAACTCCACAATCTTGACGGAGGCTCCCAAGTGACACCTAATGAATCTAGGAGACACCACTCTCCAAAAGGTAATAGATGGTGTGTTGATGATGAACTCCTTGCTCTTGTGCTTCAAATGATAGTCTTCCCAACACTCAACTCCCTCTCATAGATTTGGATTTTGTGGAAAGATGATTCGAGTGGAAAGCAACTTGGGGAAGGCTAGAGATCAAGATTCTTGTGGTTGGAATGGAATATCTTGGTCTCAACACATGAGTAGGTGGTTCTCTCTCATAAAATGAATGGTAGAAGTGTAGGCACGTTCTGATTGCTTCATCTACAAATGGAGGATGGGTGGAGGGGTATATATAGCCTCCACACAAAATCTAACCGTTACACACAATTTACCAAACTCGGTGAGACCGAATACACAAACTCGGTCAGACCGATTCAGTTCAAAATGTGAACGTTAGGCTTTTCGGTGGGACCGATATGATCAACTCGGTGGGACCGATGTGCTAGGGTTAGGGTAAAACCTCAACTCAGTTTGACCGATTAAACTAACTCGGTGGGACCAATTTTGGTAATAAGCAAAACAGAGAGTTGGTCAAGCAAACTCGGTGGGACCAATTGCATATCTCGGTAAGACCGAAATAATTGCAACAGGTAACAAAGAGTTTGCAGGCCCATCTCGATGAGTCCGAGATCCCATCGATGAGATCGAACCGATTAGGGTTTCTGGCAGTGCCTATCTCAAGTGAACTCGATGGCGCCGGATAGATCAAATCGGTGGGGCCGAGTTTGACTTTGGTTAGGGACATATGTGGAAATGAGAAAGTGGTTGAGGGCTTTGGAGCATATCACTAAGCACTTTGAGGAAGCAAGCCATTAACCAACACCTCATCCCCTTTTAATAGTATTGGCTTTCCTATGGACTCATTGTGATCTTGGATCACTAAAGTGAAAATGTAGAGTCTTGAGCTTTAGCCAATCCTTGTCCTTAGCTTCTTGAAGGGGTTCCACATCCTCTTGTCCATGCCACTCCACAGTTGAACTTATCTGAAATATACTAGATAGAAGTATTAGTCCAACAAGAGATATGTTGACATTAATTACCAAAATCACCCAGGGAGCACTTGTGCTTTTAGACACACTCTTTCCTTATTGTTGCAATGCATCTCCTAGATAGATCTTGCGTGATCATAGGAAGTTTTTTGAATTACTACGTTCCCCAATAGTCTGGTATTCTTGCTTCGTCCGACATTGGATGATGCCGTCTACCAGGAGTCGACCGAGGCTGGGCCGGCCGCCTGGTGAATTCGAATCGTCATGATGAGCACCGTGTTGTAGGCTGGCCACCCGTTGCTCGCTCACCACGCGTCACCAGCAGGTTAGGCCGGCCTGCCAACCCACGTGCGCGACGGGACATCGCCACAGGCCCCGGGCACCCCACTACAGGGCCTCGACGTGCGCGCGGATCCGGTTTGCCGAGGCGGATGGTTGCCCTTCCCAGGTGCATTAATCACGAGCTATAAATGCGCGGAATACATGGGGTCGTGTGGGGGCATGGGTGTAGTTAACCCCACGCCCCCACGATGGTCGTTTCGGTTTCGCCGCCGCCGCCATGGGTATAAGTAGGGGGAGGGTGCACGGCTAGAATGCCTCGTGTCGCTCCCCGCTCTCCATCTTCTTCTTCCTTTGTCTCCCCTGCTCCCTCGCTACCGCCGTGCGGCCACGCCGTCGAAGCGCCGCTGCAGCTCGCCGTCGCTCGATTTCTCTGCGTCACCATGGCCTTGCCTCGCCTGACTTCACCGCGCCTTCACCAAGCAACCGTGAAGCATGGCGCGAGGCGACTGGGATGTTTCAAACATCCACGATGACCACCTCGAGTTCCTCTGCCAGACGCGTCAGCTCCCTCGTGCGGCAAACGTGAAGGTGTGGGTTCCCCTCGAGAGGGAGATCTCGCTGGCTCTGAGGGACGGCGAGCGCATCGTCTTCAGGTCCCACTTCCTCTGCGGCTTCGGCCTGCCCGCCAGTGACTTCCTTTGCTCTTTACTCAACTTCTACCATCTTCAACCTCACCACCTCACGCCGAATATGGTGGTGCTGCTCTCCGCCATCGTCACCCTTTGCGAGGGGTACCTCGGCGTCTTGCCCACGATCGAGCTATGGGGGGAGCTCTTTTACCTCAAGCTCGGCACCGCTGTCAAAGGCCAGGCGGCTCAGTGCAGGGCCTGCATGGTGGTGTAGCGCACCGGCTCCGGGATCTGCTTCCAGGCCCTCGTTCTACTAGAGTCGGCCAAACTCTGGCAGAATTCATACTTCTATGTCCGAAACATCCAGGACTCGCGGGACTATGTCAACCTGCTGGCTTACACAACCGGCCCACCGCTCAAGCCTCGGAGCAATTGGAAGTTTCGGCCGAAGTCGTTGTTGGCCGCCATCACCACCGCCCTCACCCGGCTTCAAGAAATGAGAGAGTCGGAGGGCCTCAGGGATTCAGACCTACTAGCCGCATTCGTCAAACACCAGGTGTTGCATCTCCAGTCCCGGCCTCATCTGATCAGTAGCATGAGCGGCCGACTGTGGAGGTGGTCCGGCTCGTCAAATACTTCTCCGACTGCAAGCTCGACGAGGAGAGCTGGCAGTTCCTCAAGGAGCCATATAGCCGCGCCAATTCGCCGCCTTCGGTTAGTTTCTGATTCTCTTTCTTAGCTTGTGTCAAGTTCTTCGTGCCGCCTGACCGCCAGGCTATGATGTAGCGCTTCCAAGGCTAGACGACAGTTGACACGCCGGATCCAGGCCATCGCTACATGGCAGACCACGAGGAGAGAGACATGGACGACCCCGAGCTAGGGGTGGCCGCGATGGAGGAGGACGATGCCGCTGGAGGCATCGCTGTGGTAGGCGGGGCCGCAGGAGGCGGCATAGGGGAGTGGTTGGACGACAAGGATGATGATGATGAGAAGCGTCATGCCCCATGCGCCGTCAGGACCAGCGCCGGCTGGACGACGTTACTGCAGCAGCCGGTGCGTCGCGATGCTGGGTTGTTCAGTAGCTGGCTGATACGTCTCCATCGTATCTACTTTTCCAAATACTTTTGCCCTTGTTTTGGACTCTAACTTGCATGATTTGAATGGAACTAACCCGGACTGACGCTGTTTTCAGCAGAATTGCCATGGTGTTATTTATGTGCAGAAACAAAAGTTCTCAGAATGACCTAAAACTTCACGGAACGTCTATTTGGAAATAATAAAAAATCTTTGCAAAAGATGAAGACCAGGGGGACCACACCCTACCCACGAGGGTGGGCGGCGCGCCTGCCCCCCTAGGGCGCGCCCCCTACCTCGTGGGCCCCCTGGAGCTCCTCCGACCTCGACTCCAACTCTATATATTTGCTTTCAGGGAGAAAAAAATAAGAGAGAAGGATTCATCACGTTTTACGATACAGAGCCGCTGCCAAGCCCTAAAACCTCTCGGGATGGCTGATCTGGAGTCCGTTCGAGGCTCCGGAGAGGGGAATCCGTCGCCATCGCCATCATCAACCTTCCCCCATCACCAATTTCATGATGCTCACCGCGGTGCGTGAGTAATTCCATCGTAGGCTTGCTGGACGGTGATGGGTTGGATGAGATTTATCATGTAATCGAGTTAGTTTTGTTAGGGTTTGATCCCTAGTATCCACTATGTTCTGAGATTGATGTTGCTATGACTTTGCTATGCTTAATGCTTGTCACTAGGGCCCGAGTTCCATGATTCCAGATCTGAACCTATTATGTTTTCATCAATATATGAGAGTTCTTGATCCTATCTTGGAAGTCTATAGTCACCTATTATGTGTTATGATCCTTTAACCACGAAGTGACAATAATCGGGATACTTACCGGTGATGACAGTGGTTTGAGGAGTTCATGTATTCACTATGTGTTAATGCTTTGGTCCGGTACTCTATTAAAAGGAGGCCTTAATATCCCTTAGTTTCCGCTAGGACCCCGCTGCCACGGGAGGGTAGGACAAAAGATGTCATGCAAGTTCTTTTCCATAAGCACGTATGACTATATTCGGAATACGTGCCTACATTACATTGATGAATTGGAGCTAGTTCTGTGTCACCCTAGGTTATGACTGTTACATGATGAACCGCATCCGGTATAATTCTCTATCACCGATCCATTGCCTACGAGCTTTCCATATATTGTTCTTCGCTTATTTACTTTTCCGTTGCTATTGTTACAATCACTACAAAATACCAAAAACATTACTTTTGCTATCATTACCTTTTGCTACCGTTACCACTACTATCATATTACTTTGCTACTAAACACTTTGCTGCAGATATTAAGTTTCCAGGTGTGGTTGAATTGACAACTCAGCTGCTAATACTTGAGAATATTCTTTGGCTCCCCTTGTGTCGAATCAATAAATTTGGGTTGAATACTCTACCCTCGAAAACTGTTGCGATCCCCTATACTTGTGGGTTATCAAGACTATTTTCTGGCGCCGTTTCCGGGGAGCATAGCTCTATTCTTTGAGTCACTTGGGATTTATATCTTCTTATCATTATGAAGAACTTGAGAGATCCAAAAACCAAGATTTATCCCTCGACTACGAGGGGAGGTAACGAACTGCCATCTAGCTCTGCACTTGATTAACCTTCTGTTTTGAGTAAGCTTGTGACACCTAAACCTGCTTCTGCTATTCATTCTGATATGTCGCATGTTATTGATGATGCCACTTCTGCTATGCATGATACTTATGATGAAACTACTTATATGATTGATACTACTGTGCCACTTGGTGAATTTCTTGATGAACAACTTGCTAGGGTTAGAGAGAATGAAAATATTGAATCTGATAATATTGATGAAAGTGATAATGAAGACTCTTCCCCTAATAAATATGAATCACCTGTTATTCCTGAGGGTTATGTTTTTGAAAAAGAAGCTGCTCTAGCTATTTTAGCTTGCAAAGATAGATACGAGCTCAAGAGGTTATTAGCTAAATGGAAGCAGCAATCTCTTAATGCTAGAATGAAACCTGACCCTGCTTTTGCTACTTCACCTATCTGTGTTACTGATAAGGATTATGAATTCTCTGTTGATCTTGATATAATTACTTTGGTTGAATCTGATCCTTTTCATGGCTATGAATCAGAAACTGTTGTGGCACATCTTACTAAATTAAATGATATAGCTACCCTGTTCACTAATGATGAGAAAACTCGCTACTATTATATCCTTAAAATTATTTCTGTTCTTATTAAAGGGTGATGCTAAGATATGGTTTAATTCTCTTGATCCTGGTTGTGTGCGTAGTCCCCAGGATATGATTTACTACTTCTCTGCTAAATATTTCCCTGCTCATAAGAGACAAGCTGCTTTAAGGGAAATATATAATTTTGTGCAAATTGAAGAAGAGAGTCTCCCACAAGCTTGGTGGAGGCTTCTCCAATTACTTAATGCTTTGCCTGATCATCCTCTCAAGAAAAATGAAATACTTGATATCTTTTATAATGGACTAACTGATGCTTCCAGAGATTACCTGGATAGTTGTGCTGGTTGTGTTTTCAGGGAAAGAACACCGGATGAAGCTGGAATTCTATCGAATAATATGTTGACAAATGAAAATAATTGGACACTTCCTGAGCCTATTCCTAAACCAACTCCGAAGAAAAGAGGTGTTCTATTTCTCAGTCCTGAAGATATGCAAGAGGCGAAGAAATCCATGAAAGAAAAAGGTATTAAAGCTGGAGATGTTAAGAATTTACCTCCTATTGAAGAAATACATGGTCTTAATTTACCGACTGTTGAAGAAACATATGATCTTAATCCATTACCTATTGAAGAAATACATGGTCTTGATAACCCGACATAGGTAGTAAAGGTAAATTCTCTCTATAGATATGATAAAGCAGAAATCCCTCTTACTAAGTTTGCTAGCCCATGCTTAGATGAGTTTGATAAATTTATGGTTAAGCAAGAAGACTTCAATGCTTATTTTGGTAGACAATTGAAATACAATTCCAATATGCTTGAACACTTGGGTGATTATATGGCTAATGTCAAAGGTGAACTTAAACTTATTAGTAAACATGCTTCTATGGTTACCACTCAAGTAGAACAAGTACTTAAAGCTCAAAATGATTTGCTCAATGAATTGAATAGTAAGAATAATGATAATGTTGTTAGATTGGCTTCTAGAACTGGTAGAATGACGCAGGAAGCTTTGTATCCTGAAGGCCACCCTAAGAGAATTGAGCAAGATTCTCAGAGAAATAATATAGATGCACCTAGTCCTTCTAAAAGGAAGAAAAAGAAAAATGATAGGACTTTTCATGCTTCTAGTGAACCTGTTATTGATACACCTGAGAATTCAAATGATATTTCTATTTCTGATGCTGAAACACAATCTGGTAATGAACCCGAAACTAGTGATAATGCTAATAATAATGTTCATGATGATGCTCAACCTAGTAATGATAATGATATAGAAATTGAACCTGCTGCTGATCTTGATAACCCACAATCAAAGAATCAACATTATGATAAGAAAGACTTTGTTGCTAGGAAACATGGTGAAGAAAGAGAACCATGGGTTCAGAAACCCATGCCTTTTCCTCCCAAACCATCCAAGAAAAAGGATGATGAGGATTTTGAGCGCTTTGCTGAAATGATTAGACCTATATTTTTGCGTATGCGATTAACTGATATGCTTAAAATGGATCCTTATGCTAAGTACATGAAAGAAATTGTTACTAATAAAAGAAGGATTCCGGAAGCTGAAATTTTCACCATGCTTGCTAATTATACTTTTAAAGGTGGAATACCAAAGAAACTTGGAGATCCAGGAGTACCAACTATACCATGCTCCATTAAAAGAAACTATGTTAAAACTGCTTTATGTGATCTTGGGGCCGGTGTTAGTGTTATGCCTCTCTCTTTATATCGTAGACTTGATTTCAATAAGTTGACACCAACTGAAATATCTTTGCAAATGGCTGATAAATCAACTGCTATACCTGTCGGTATTTGTGAGGATGTGCCTGTTGTAGTTGCAAATGTTACTATTTTAATGGACTTTGTTATTCTTGATATTCCCGAGGACGATAGTATGTCTATGATTCTTGGAAGACCCTTTTTGAATACTGCAGGGGCTGTTATTGATTGCACTAAAGGCAATGTCACTTTTCATGTCAATGGTAATGAGCATATGGTACACTTTCCGAGGAAACAACCTCAAGTTCATAGTATCAACTCTATTGGAAAAATTCCATCGATTATATTTGGAGGTTTTGAATTTCCTCTTCCTACTGTCAAGAAGAAATATGATATTCTTATTATTGGCGATGTGCATATCCCCGATGAGGTAACATAGTGTTATTCAAAGTTTCTCCGGTTCCATGTTATTCGGAATGAGTTCGTTAACAAGACTTGATCAACCTTGTTAGTGGATTCCTTTTGATGATCATGAGGTAGATGAAGTTAGAAAACACAACTCTCTGTACCCTCCTTTTACTTTCCGTTATTTATATTAAATAAAGTAAAAATAAGTATTTTCCGTCTGTTATCTGATTTATCTGTGCAATATGAAAATACCCCGAAAATAGAAGTTCTCTAAATGCCCTGAAATTTAAATATGATTTTTTCTGGAATATTTGAGAATATTTGGCACTGAGAACACAACAGGAGGGGCATCCACCTGGCCACGAGGGTGGAGGGCGCACCCTACCCCCCTGGGTGCCCCCTGCCTCATGGGCCCACGGTGGCCCTCCTCCACTTATTCCTGCACCCACACACTTCTTCTTCCTCCCATAGACACGAATATCCAGCTCATGCACGAGTTCAAGCTCATTTTGCTGCCATTTTCGATCTCCTTGCTCAAGGCACCTCTCACAAAACTGCCTGGGGGAATTGTTCCTTGGTATGTGACTCCTCCATTGGTCCAATTAGTTTTTGTTCTAGTGCTTTATTCATTGCAAATTTTTGCTGCTTAGGTGGCCCTGTTCTTGAGCTTGCATGTCAAACTTATATGGTTCCAAGTAGTTTAGATGCATGATATAGGCTCTAGGCACTTGTAGGAGTAGTTGATATCAATTTTGTTGAGTTTGGTTTACTTTTATTTGAAGTTACTAAAAATTTCAGAAATTTTCCAGAGGAAGAAATATGTTTAGGAAAATGTACCAAGGTGGCTCTTCAAGGAAACAAGAGCCCAGCCTTGGAATGCGTGATGCTGATGATGAGCCACCAAGGGATGCTCCAGTGCGGCCCTATGAATGGCCTTCAGAGGACTTCATGGATCGAGCGGGGATTAAGGAAGAATTTAACGCATACTTGCATAACGCTGATCTTGTGAGCTTTGTGGAAGAAAAATGCCGTCAGTACCACTATCTCACTAGTTCCTTTGTGAGGAGGTTTGAATTTTGATTTTCACGTAATTCTCCAACTGTCGTGTTTGATATTTATGAAAATTCTTACACTATGGACTTAGAGGATTTTACCACTGCTTGCAAACTTCCACAATGGGGTAGTGTCAGGGAACCTTGCAAATATGAATTTAGAGATTTTCTT
Source organism: Triticum aestivum (assembly GCF_018294505.1). Taxonomy (NCBI): domain Eukaryota; kingdom Viridiplantae; phylum Streptophyta; class Magnoliopsida; order Poales; family Poaceae; genus Triticum; species Triticum aestivum. The sequence goes on along the minus strand of NC_057800.1, from coordinate 151,421,782 downwards.
GCTAGTATAACTGTGGGGGAATCTAAAGATATAACACAAGCTACCATAGGGAGCATTCACTTTCCTTCTATACATTATTTTGCTCTCTTCATAGGTAGATGCATTAATGGTAAGATGAGGCATGTCACATGTGTGTGCCTGACCTCAGTATTCTTAGGAGTGCTGTGTTAGGAGATAAATCTTATAATTTGGGAGCCATTGTTGCACGTAGGTTGCATCTTAATAGATTTAATGGAGATTTCTTTGGTGGAATTTATGCAACCCGCTTAGCTGATTTTCTTGGTGTAACCATACGCAATGATGATATTGAATTGCCTCCTTCTTACCTAGACTTTAATGCTATGGTTCACCACCAGTTTGTTGAGAGGAATGAATCACCTCTCCAGTATCGCTTAATGTTTGACAGACATCGTGCTGTCCGTATTACTCTCCCCGCTCCTGCATTCTTTGATTATCAGGCAAAAGGAAGATATGTTATTACCAGAGAGGAGGCAGATGAGTATGAGAGGAGGGCGGAGGCCGCTCGTCGCCACGCTGCAGCTCAGGAGGCGATAGCCGCTTGTCGGGGGTTTGGTGCGACATATGCCAACGGATGGCTTATCATGGTGGGGGCGAGTAGAACATCGCCGGTGCCTGGAAACGGGATGAGGCGAAGACATGCGCGCCGGCAAATCTTACCCAGCTTCAGGGCTCTCCGTGGAGATAACACCCCTAATGCTGCTCTGCGGGGTCTCCGCATGATCACTATGGTCAGGTGATTACACGGTTGCTCCTTGAGCTGTATCGGGTGGTAGGAGAGGGCAAGGCTAGCTCCCTCCTTCTATTTGGTATGGTCTAGAACTACTGGATGCCAACCCTTTGCATGGGTGCCCTGGGGGGTTTATATAGGCCTACCCCCTAAGGGTACAATGGTAAGGTGACTGGGCGCGGGCCCAGCTGTCAGTGTCTCCGACCTTCGACTTCTCCGCCGATTGCTAGGCCCCGCCGACTGGTGGGCCCCGCTGATTGGTCTGGTACGGAGCCGACAGGCCACGTCCGCCGCGGGCGGGTCTTGCCGGCTGCTGATTACTGTAGCCGTGCTCCTAATGACGCAAGCTTGGTCATGGGGTCGTGGCAACAGCCCCGCCGCCTTGCGGGCGATCACTGTGGCCACTCCCCATCTCTTCTTGATTAATGGCGTGTGGGCCCCGGGGGAGGGCTCGGCCGACTCCCCCGGGCCGACTCCCGTTGGGTCCGACTGGCGATTCTCCCGCCGTCTCCCGAGGTCTCGCTGACTGGTGGGTCCTGCTGCCTCCGGGCCGTACAGGCAAGCCGTCGTGGGTGCAGGACCGGGTACAGTGGTGCTGATGTCAGGGCTGGCTGGGCAACAGTGCCACGCCGCAGGGAGATCTTCCCAAGTACGGCGCGCTGTAGCCATGCCTGCCCTTGGTAAGGGGCGGGGAGTGGGCTTCATTGTAGCCACGCCCCTGCCCCGTCCCCCTTGATGAGGTCACGATTTGTTGGAGTCGCCGGCCGACTTCCCAAAGCCGGCTTCTCTGGAAGTCGTCCCTGGGACTCGTCCGTGAGCGGGCAGTCGGCCGCCTTGCCGTAGACTCCCCAGGAGGCGGCTCTTCGCCCTGTGGTCTTGAGGGGCGCAGCCTGCCCCGATGTCTTGAATGGTCATGGGGCTCGGGTTGGCCTACCCGTGGCCCATTACTCCGACAGTAGTCCCCGAAGCTGATGAGGCGCCGCGGACGATCGGCCGAGAAGCCTCAGCAATTTCTTTCTCCGGATGCTCGACACATAGTCTTGATTGACTTCTGCCGGGCCGACTAGACGGAGTCGAACCTGCCCGACTCGGGCTCACTCTATTCTGGCTTGCTCAGTGGTTCGAACATCGCGACGGGATTTCAAGTGGCGTGCTTGCTAAGCTTCCAGGCCGCCGCCCGTTCCTGGCCTGCCACGCAGGGGCACGTGGCTAGGCCGTCCTGCCAGCCCACGTGCGCGACGGGACAGGCCCGTAGGCGGGGCCCACCACTACCGCGCCTCGGCGCCCGAGCGGATCCGCTGTGGCCCCGGTGGACGGTTAGGATTCCTTTGGAGTTACTGCGTGCAGTAACTTTGCGGGGATCATGGGGGGCGTGGGGTTGTGGGCGCAGTAAATCCCCACGCCCGCCTCCTCGGCTTCGCAACCCCGAGGGCTATAAGTAGGGGGAAGAGGGGACCATGCGCGCCCCTCCTTCCTACTGCCCCTTGCTTTCTTCCTCCTTGCAGCTCCTTTGCTCTCCTGCTACGTCTTTCTTCTCTCTCTTGCTCGCTCCGCCGCACGCCCAAGCTTCGGCGCATGCTATGGTGACAGCTTGCGATGATGAGCTCTTCCTCTGCTACCACGCCTCCCCCGGTACGCTCTGGTACCTGGGACGGCTCCGAAGTCCACGAAGACCATATCGAGTTCCTCCGCCGGACCCGTCGTCTTCCGGGCGAGGATCGCGTGCAGGTGCGCCTTGCACCGGAGGGGGAGATTTCCCCCGCCCCACAGGAGGGCGAGCGGGTCATCTTCTGCTCGCACTGCCTGCGCGGGCTGGGGCTGCCGGCGAGCAGCTTCTTTCAGTCTTTCATGGAGTTCTACGGACTCCAGCCGCACCACCTCACCCCAACACAGTGGTGCTGCTGTCCGCCTTCGTGGCTCTGTGTGAGGGCTTCCTGGGAGTCCTCCCCACCCTCGAGCTCTGGGGGAGTTCTTCTTCTCCAAGCTCGGCACCCAGGCCGCGGGCGTGCCGGCTCAGTGCGGCGCCTTCATCGCCGTGCGAAGGACAGGAGCCGACAACCATTTCCCCTCCATTGCGCTGCTGAAGTCGGTGAAGATGTGGCAGCGGTCCTACTTCTACGTGAGGAACATCGCCACGCGGGGCGACTGGGTCAATCTGCTGGCTTTCGAAGCCGGCCCACCGGCTGGCAGACTGCCCAACTGGTCGTACCGGGCCAGGTCGCTGACGCCTGCGGGAGCCGGCGCCGTCATGCGACTCCGAGTGCTGACGCAGTCGGAGGCTCTGACTGGCCCAGACCTGCTGGCCGCCTTCGTCTCACGCCGAGTTCTCCCACTTCAAGGCCGCCCTCACATGATATGCCAGATGAGCGGGCGCCGCGACCCGAGTCGGATGTGCACCAATGTCGGATTTCAGGTTCCGGTAGACCCTAGAGGTTCAAACACTAGGGTGGCGCGAAGATTTCACCTCCTACCTACTTGCACCCCTCCGCCTCGCTAAGAGAACACGAATGACATAGGATTTATACTGGTTCGGGCCACCGTTATGGTGTAATACCCTACTCCAGTGTGTGGTGTGGTGGATTGCCTCTTGGGCTGGTGATGATGAACAATACAAGGAAGAACAGCCTCGCGAGGGTCTGCTCGTGGCTGGGGCGATGAACTGCTGGGAGGAGTTCAGTCACCCTTGTCTCTCTCTCTCTGTCTCTCAGCTTGCTTGCTTTCTCTTGCTTGCTTCGTCCCTGCCTGCTTCGTCTCTCCCTTTGTTCTGTGGGTGGCTGGTCCTCTTTATAGAGGCCCTGGTCCTCTTCCCAAATATCGAGCGGGAAGGGAGCCAACAATGGCGGGCTAATTTGAAGGGGGACAGCTAGTACTAGCTATCCTGACAAAAGTAGTCTTCGCCTGCACAAAGCTCTGGTGGTGACGCCGTCTTGGGCTCCACAATGACCTCCGTCTTGCAGTCCTCCTGGTCTTGGTCTTGATGCACCGAAATGGCAACCTTTGCCTGATGCCTCGGTACTCCGCGGCTGCACTTGCTCCCTTTGCACCAAAGAGGAAAGGAGGACGCTGCGCGGGCTGGCACTCGCCTAGCGCCTTCGGTCGTCATGGCTTGCGTCACGGGCACCTCGTGAGGTACCCCGCCTTGATCTCTCCGCCTCCTCGCGAGCCAGCCTGATGAGGCCGTGCCTGAGGAAGCTCCGCATCGTCCGCGCCGTGAGGCTTGGCCCCTCGCGAGGGTCTTGGGTCTGTGTTGGTGAAGATGGGCCATGCTGGGCCCCCTTTGAGCCACGCCGCAGGCCACAAGCAGGCAAGTCTGGGGACCCCCATTCCCAGAATGCCGACAGTAGCCCCCGGGCCCAAGGCGCGCCCGGACTTGGCCGTGCAGGGAGGCAGAAGGGCGAGGGCGAAGCGCCGCGGGCCCTAACAGCCTGCGGCCTTTTGCGCCGCGTGGTGGTTGATTGGACATGGGCGGCACTGCTCCCCCACGCCTTCCTGATTTTGTGCCATGCTAGGCGGACTTGTAGTTGTACACAGCCGCTCCCCTTTCTGTCGCTCGAGCGCCCTCTGTCCTTCCTCCGCTCGAACTCCAGCTTTAGTTTTTGACCCAATCTCGAACTCCCCCCCTTTTCCATCGCCATGGCTCCAACGAAGAAGGGGAGAGGGAAGAAACCCGTGTCTCCGCCTGGTCCGCCGCCGTTGGCAGCCCCCGCCAAGGGCTTAGGCAAGGTCAGCTCGGCTCTGGCCACTATCTTCAATGAATGCGGGAGGACGACGGCCTGTCCTGCGTCCCACTCCATCGACAGGACAGTCACCGAGGTCCCGTATTTCACCGACGCCCTGTGGGCGGGTCTGGTTCCTCCCTTTTCTGATTTCTTCAATGCCGTGCTTTCCCACTATCAGATCCACATGATGCATCTGGGTCCTGAATCCATCATCCTCCTTTCGGTTTTCGCCTTTGTTTGCGAGGCTATGGTGGGCATCCTTCCTTAAGTTGCCTTGCTGCGCCACTTCTTCTCGCTGCGCCTTGTCGACCCTACCCAATGCTGGGCGTGCATGAGCTTCATTGCCGCGTCTGAGACTGCGGCCTCGGGGATAGACTTCAAGCTCCCCCCGCCCGCGGCTGGGTTCCGCGAGCGGTGGCTGTATGTGGACGCAGGGGTGCCCAGCCCCCTGCTAACGAAGCCAACTTCGCCTGCTGTCCCCAATTCGGGTTGGGGCCAGGAGACGCTTGAGAGCCCCCGGCTTGTCTTCGTCTGGCACCGCTTCGCGTTCTTGAGGTCGCTCGGCGTGACAACGCCCAAGGTGGTGAAGGAGTTCCTGCTACGCCGCGTTGCTCCTCTCCAACGCCACTCCTGCCGGATGTGGGCCTTCAGGGGGCACGATGATCGTATGAGTCTCCAGGAAGTGGACTTGACTCCTGAAGTGCTGAGGACAGTGCTGTTGACCCTGACTGGGGACCCCAACCCTGGCAGCATCCAGCAGGGAGGGGCCTTGCTGTACCTCTGCCAGAGCAGGGGTGATTTTGTGAAGCAGATGCCTATCTTTGATGAGTGGGGGCCGCGCCCCGCCAGCCTCCAGGGGCCTCGTGAGAACCCAGTGGTGGTGACTGCCCTTCCAGTCGGCCAAGGCGGCTCTTCCTCAAGCGGCGGAGCAGGGATGCATGAGGCGCCAGAGGCCAAGGGGGCTCCCGGCGGGGTGACGGCGCCGGGCGATGCTCATGAGGGAGCGGCTCTCGGGGCCCGTGCCGCTGAGGCTGAGGGTGACGAGCAGCTGCTCTCAGCGCTTGCGACCGAGGCCCCTGAGGCTCCGGCTACTTCCCTTGGCGAGGCGATTGGCAGCATGCATCAGGCAGGCGCCCCTGACTCAGATCGCCTTGATGCTCCGTCTTCGTCGCAGGTTGATCCTTGCGCCCAACTCTTGGGCCGTTTCCGCGTGGACTTTGAGGCCCTCCGGAAGAGAAGGGAGGCCCTGGGCGATGATTACCCTTGTCGCCTGCTGAAGGGTAGGAAGTACTTCGCCACTGATGAGTAAGCCTTCTCCTTTCCCAGCTCCTGATCCTTCTATTGCTTTTACTGACCCTTGCTCCGCAGGCCCCTTCCAGCCGAGCTCGCGGAGACGGCTGAGGTGCCGTCCCCCTTGGCTTCGCCCCCTCCATCGCCCTCAAGTGCCCTGATCGGCAGAGCCCTTGTGGTGAGGGCGATCGAAGAGGCGGACCGTCTCGAGGTGCATCGTGGCCCTGCACACCTCGCGATCCTCTTCCGCAGGCCTTCTCGTGGCATAGCCAGCCTGCCGTGGGCTTCCCGCCTGGTCGTGGATTGCGATTGGCTGAGGCGCTCCCTGCGCTCTTCACCTGGGGACGGGCTGGCCCCAGGCCGGGCTTCTGGCGTGGTGTGCCCAACCGTCGCGAGGGTGCCAGCCCCCAGCCCCCAGCCCGGAGGGGGGGGGGTGCTAATTCGTGGCCCCCGGCGCTTGCTTGGGGCAGATGATGGCGCGGAAGACGTGCTCGAGCGCGCTCGGGAGAGTCACGCTCTCCGCCAAGGATTCCTTCGAAGGGCGGCTGACGCGGTAAGCCTGCTTGGTGAGGAGCTCGCTGATGAAGACGCGCGCCTTGAGGCCGAGGGCCTGCGCCTGGCTGCAGAGAGGCGCGAGCTGGAGGGTGCCATCGCCCTTGCGCGCCGTCAGCACGATCTTGACAACACAAAGGCCAAGGCGTCGCTGGTGGCCTCTCGGGAGGCTCGATCTTGGGCCGCTGAGGAGGCCCAGGAAGCTGACCGGCAGCAAACGGCGGTGGAGGAGCGGGCTCGGGAGCTCCTGGCCTGGTGCCACTCACTGGAGGAGCAGGTGGAGCTGCGCGAGGCATCCCTTGCATCGATGAAGGTGGCCTCTGGCGACTCAGCAGAGCTCCAGAAGCATGAGGAGGCACTAACGCTGGAAGCCGCCGAACGTACCCGCGAGTACGAGCGTCTGGAGACGAGGGAGCGCTTGGTGACGCAGGCGGAGGATGATGTCGCTGCATAGGAAGCCCGCGTCTTGGAGGAGGTCGGACGTCGAGTGGCGATGGCGCATTTGAACCTCGAGCACGAGTTCGAGGAGAAGCTGGGGTTGATCCGGTCCGAGGCTAAAGGCAGGACTGCTGCCTTGAGAGCCAAGCTGGAGGGGGCAACACGGCAGGCCGATGCTTTCTGGGCCGCCCTTGAGGTGGCGCATGGTGAGTTAACCACCTCCCAGGCCGAGGTGCTCCTTCTTCGCCAGCGGGTGTCGGAGGCTGAGGCTGTCGCGCGCCAGAATGCGGATGAGATACATCAGTGGCGGATCCTGGAGCATGAGCACGGCCCCATGCTCACCATGCTCCGGGAGAGAGCCAACACAGCCTTGGGCAACATCTGTGAGGCGGCTATTGGCGAGCCGCATGCAGTCAACTACGCTGGCAATCTTCAGTTCTTCACTAACGTGGTGACGCAGCTGGAGGTGCGGTCGGCCAGGGCTGACATGTTGGTGGAGGAGAGGAGCCGCGCCCTGCTCGGGCGTGCCTTTTCTCGCGTCTTCAGCCATCTCCAGGACATGGATCCCCACTTCGATTTCGACGCCGCCATCGCCCTAGTCCCCCAGGCCATCCGTGGCGACCTGGCGCGCTGGGTGGAAGACAATGTGGATGCTCTTGTCAGGGCCTTCGCTTCAGACAATGACGGCGTGGTCGTGGCTGCCGACGAAGGCGGTGCGGCTCACGACCCTGACGCCGCTGGCGGCGATGCAGACAGCGATTGTGAGTTCAGCGGCGCCAGCAGCGGCTCGGGTGGTGCTCTTGAGGATGCATTGGGGGATTTATCCGACTGATTGTGCATCGTTCCTACTTCCTTGCCCTGCATGAATAGAACTCAGGTTTTGGCCTGATGGAGGTGAGAGCATTTGGGAGGGGGAGCCCCTTATGTAAAACTTGTGTTCATCGTATTAGTAGTCGCTACATTGCCCATGCGCCCGCGCCAAGTGGTTGACTTAAGCGACACGCTGGTCGGCTAGTTTACCTTGGTCCTGTGCTGGCCCTGAGGCAGCCTGTGGGAGGTTGTGGTGTCCTGAGTGCTCCCTGACTGGATCCGTAGGACCTGTAGCAAAACACCCTCCTGAGAGGACGCGGCGGCGGCAGTCTGGGCTGCGCGCAAGCTAGGCCTGACCCGGCTCATGAGGGGCTCACGAGGGGAGGCAGCTGAGGCGAAGTGGTAACCAAAACGCAAGAAACTGCTCGAACGAGACTAAGCACCCCTTCCCCGAACACATGCAAATCTCAAATTCGAATCCAACTTGAATCCAGCGGGGGAAAATGACAACCAAAGGGAAAAGCAACAAAAGCAGACAAAAGCCCGCGTCCAGCACCTAATCTAGTCTTGGACGTCTTCTCACCAGCGCGGAGCTAAGTGCTGCCACTGGGCGTGGGAGGGAGCCCCAGGGCCTGAGGCCGGCACCCCTGAGACTCCGGGGCGTGTATAGCCCCACTCATTATTACGTGAGAGTGTCACGGGGCAGCGAGCTTCACAGGCACTGGGCCTTCTTCACAGGTACTGGCCTTGCTTCATATCGCCAGATGAGGGCCCCGCCTTGCGCCACACTCTAGTGCCATCAACGACGACCAGAAACCAGGACGCCGCCGATGGGCTAGAGCGTTCGCTAGCGGTTCCCCCGACGACCACAGGTCCTCCGTCAGGGGCAGGCCCTGAGGCACCTCCCCAGCATAGGGCCTACCTCCTGAGAACACCTTGCTCCGAACGCCGCGGTGGTGATGTCGGATCTCGGCCCCTCTCCTGCAGCCCCCTGCGCCATCCTCCCGAGGGGTAGGAGACTGCGGGGGCGGGGCAGTTGCTCGCTGTGGCGACCTGCACCTCCTGCGATCCATGGTTAGCGTATGCCTGCTCCTGAAGAATTAGCGGTACCCGATAATCGTTGCCTCCAGCGTGGCCAGCGGGACCGTCCCGGGGCTCCTGGAAAGGTTCAACTTCTAGTGCCTCGTCCCCCCAGCTTGGGCTGAGGAGCGAGCCTTGTTCGCTCTCGTGAGGGTGTCCTTGGTCCATCATGAGGGGCACGTATTCTTCTGGCGCCGTCATCCCGAAGGCCACGCCGTAGTGCTCCGCGTGCCACGCGGTCCTACCTGACGCGCCCACCGTGGGGTGACAGCACGGCCGTCCACTGGGGCCACGGGTCGCGTCGAGTCCTTCTTCTTCACGGACCGGGAGCGGGGGCAGCGCCGCCGCCGGTCCGGTGCTGACAGCTTCGCTGGTGTTGGAGTAGCCTTGGAGCCCGCGGGCGCGCGTGGAGCCCCCGCGCGGGCCGCCCTGGGCTTGAGATGGGAGCTGGGTGCAGAAGGGGTGAGCCCCCGAGGCGGCGAAGCCCAGGAGCTCTGCCACCCGTTCCAGCAGAACGTCACGGCCGCCCTCCAGCAGCCTGCACTACAGCAGCTCTCGGGCCACCGTGAGCGCGGCCCTCGAGTTCGCCAGCTCCCGGCGGTTGTACGGTGCCGTGGCCGCGGCATGATTGGAGGCCCTTGCTGCCGACCGCGCCTGCCGTGGTGTGAGAGCTGTTGAAGCCTGTCTGCGTCGCCCGCGGCCCACAGCGCCCTGCGGACCGCGAGCTGCCTGGGGCACGGGGTCACCCGAGGCGAGCGGCTCTGCGCGAGTGGGCCACGCCGCCCATGGATCTGGGTTGCCCGCCTGGTCACCGGACATGGTGATGACGACGCGACGGGGCACAAAGCGGTAAAAGGTGGATTCCGGCGCACCCCTACCTGGCGCGCCAAATGTCGGATTTCGGGTTCCGGCAGACCCTAGAGGTTCAAACACTGGGGTGCGCGCGGAGATTTTGCCTCCTACCTACTTGCACCCCTCCGCCTCGCTAAGATCTAAGCAATGGAAAGAACAACACGAATGACACATGATTTATACTGGTTCCGGCCACCGTTGTGTTGTAATACCCTACTCCAGTGTGTGGTGTGGTGGATTGTCTCTTGGGCTGGTGATGATGAACAATACAAGGAAGAACAGCCTCGCGAGGGTCTGCTCTTGGCTGGGGCGATGAACTGCTGGGAGGAGTTCAGTCACCCTTGTCTCTCTCTCTCTCTCAGCTTGCTTGCTTTCTCTTGCTTGCTTCGTCCCTGCCTGCTTCGTCTCTCCCTTTGTTCTGTGGGTGGCTGGTCCTATTTATAGAGGCCCTGGTCCTCTTCCCAAATATCGAGCGGGAAGGGAGCCAACAATGGCGGGCTTATTTGAAGGGGGACAGCTAGTACTAGCTATCCTGACAAAAGTAGTCTTCTCCTGCACAAAGCTCTGGTGGTGACGCCGTCTTGGGCTCCACAATGACCTCCATCTTGCAGTCCTCCTGGTCTTCATCTTGATGCACCGAAATGGCAACCTTTGCCTGATGCCTCGGTACTCCGCGGCTGCGCTTGCTCCCTTTGCACCAAAGAGGAAAGGAGGACGCTGCGCGGGCTGGCACCCGCCTGGCGCCTTCGGTCGTCATGGCTTGTGTCACGGGCACCTCGTGAGGTACCCCGCCTTGATCTCTCCGCCTCCTCGCGAGCCAGCCTGATGAGGCCGTGCCTGAGGAAGCTCCGTGTCGTCTGCCCCGTGAGGCTTGGCCCCTCGCGAGGGTCTTGGGTCTGTGTTGGTGAAGATGGGCCATGCTGGGCCCCCTTTGAGCCACGCTGCAGGCCGCAGGCAGGCAAGTCTGGGGACCCCCGTTCCCAGAACACCGACAACCAATGACATGCCTCATGAAGAGGTGGCCCACATGGTGAACTATCTTTCGGACAGCAGACTCCTGGAGGACTGGCGATTCGGCAGGGAGCCGTACTCCCGCGCCAACCCCCCGCCCGTGGTGAGTCGCCTTTCTTTTCTTTCCTTTAGATCGTCTTCTTCTTGCCGAGTTTTGTTCTGATCAGTCGGCTCTTCGTTAGAATCCCCTTCTTCACCCACCAGCCGGCACCTCGGGGCCGGCCCGTGAGTTCGTTGCCGACCGGGCAGAGAGCGACGTCGACGACCCCGATTTGGGGCGGCGGCTCTGGAAGACGACACAGAGGGAGGAGGATGGACGACAGGCGACTTCAGGCCCTCGGCGACCTTCGCCGACTGGCTTGAAGACGACGCCGAGGGAGGGGTCGCCCCTCGCCATCGGCCAGGGGCCAGCCAGTCGGGCGCGGGCTCTTCTGCCGCGTCGGGCGCTCCAGTCGGCGGGAAGAAGCGCCGGGCTGCGCCGACTTTGTTCGGCAGCCGGCCGAAGAAGCCCAAGGGCTCGGCCGCGGCGACCCGGCGGGACGAGGCAGCCGCGAAGGCCATCCGCTTCCGTAAGGAAGTGAAGAAGCCGTCGTTGGTCTCTGCGTAAGTATTCCGTCTTCAGAGTTTTATTCTCTCTTCGTGCTTTGTCTGAGTCTCTGCTCGTCCCTCTTGCTTCAGGGCTCCCCTCTCTCTGGAGCGGGTTGCAGCCGCCTCCGTCATGGGGTCAGCGGAGACGCCCGCCACCACTCGGCGGATAGACCCCGCTGCCGACCTCCGGGAGGCGACGGAGCAGAATGCGCAGGAGAAGCACAATGAAGAAGAAGCCCTCCGCCTGGAGAAGGCGGAGGCCGACAGGGCGGAGGCCTCTGCCAAGAAAAAACTAGCGGAGGCCAAAGCCGCCACCGCGGCGAAGCAGCAGGCCGAGGAAGCCGCACGCCGCCAGGTGGCCTTGCTTGTTACCCCACTGAACTCTGCGCCGCCGCCGTCGGAGTTCACGGGGCAGACTGGAGGAGCCGGCGGGGAGAACCTCGTCGAGGAGAGGGAAAGCGGCGAGCCCTCTACTCCGGGTGCGAACGTTCCGCCGCCGCCTCCGCTGCTGTCTGAAGGCGTGCGAGGCGAGCGGCCAGCGGACTCTCCGGTGCCGCCGACCGAAGACGAGGCCGTGGCGAGGCTACTCCTCCAGGTCGGCTCGCCAGCGTGCTGTCTTCGGGAGAAGGCGACTTCGGCACCCCGCCCCCTGGAAGCGGGCACCGCCAGCTCGGCAGCTCCAGACGGCGAGGCGACAAGCGCCACACCCGTTGGGTGGGTGCGGGGAGGCAGCACAGGGCCGCTGAACCGGGTGCTCCTGGACGTCCAGGCGAAGCTCCGCGCTGAGGGCGACGCCCTCCAGAGTTGCACCAAGGCGTTCCTGGCCTCACGGGCGGCCGTCCGGGTATGTTTTTTCTTTGGGCCTTTGTTTTTCTTGTTCCTCTCTATGGGGGCGCGCCAGCGCAGCCACTGGGTGTAGTCCCCGAGTTTCGGGCCGGCTGCTGAGCAGGCGGCCCGGAACTTCCAATTGATGAACTTCTGGGTACTAACTTTGTCTGAAATGCTTGTCGCAGGATTACCATAACCTCCGCGTCACTGCCTTCAACCGTAATGTTGAAGAGCTGGGCAAGCGGGCCGCCGACTTGGCGGAGAGCTGGAGTAAGTCCCTCTTTTTCTTCTCTACGGGGGCGCGCTGGCGCACCCGCGGGCTGTAGTCCCCGAGATTAGGGCCGACTACTGAGCAGTCGAGCCGGATCTCCCCGGTGACCTACTTTATTGACGATTGTTGTCTTTCTTCCTTTCCTTCAGGAGCCAACGCTGCTCTTCAGCAGCAACTGAGCGAGGCCAACTCTGCCCTGCGCGCGAAGGGGGAGGAGTGCAGCAGGCTCGCCACAGAGCGCGATCTGCTGGCCACTCAGTTGGCAGAGCAGAAGGCACTGCTTGTGAAGTCGTAGAAGGACGCAGAGGAGGCGGAAACTGCCCTCTTGGCCGAGTTTGCAAGCGAGCGCTCCTCCTGGTCTGACAAGGAGGCGCTGCTGTCCTCCGGCTTCCACGAGATTGAAGACATCGTTGATGGTGAGTCTCTTTATTTTCTTTCTTCGAGCTGTTGACTTAGATCATGCCGACGCCTGGTTTTTGACTTGCTTCTTCGTTTCTTTGTGTCTTTGCAAACTTCTTCCCTGGGTAGTCGCAGGCCGCCATCCAAGCCATCGAGGCCGATCATATGAGTCGGAGGGCGGAGGGTGCCGAAATCGCCGGCGATGCCCCCCGAACCCTTGATGAGCACATCTTGAGTATCGAGGCTCGTCTCCGGCCGGCTCACCGGTTGTTGCGCCAGCTTCAGCGCGTCGGTGCCCAGGCGATCTCCGCCCTTTTGCCGGATATGTAGGCTCCGCGCACCCCCATCCTGACGGCCAACTGGTTGGAGGTCGCGGCTGGTCGCCTCGAGGCCTGGAAGGGCTCTTCGGCCCGGGCTGGGGCGCGCCGGGCCTTGGAGTTCATCAAGGCGTGGTACCCGAGGCTGGATCTAGACCGGTTGGCCACGCTCCGGTCGGAGGCCCAGCCGGAGCTGGCGGCTGCGGAAGACGCCCTCGTCAAACGTGTCGTGGCGATCGCCGAGTACACCGACTCCAGCATCTTCGTCCCTGAGCGGTCTGAAGACGGCGAGGAGGTCCCGCCGGAGTGGTTTGGGATGAACCCTGACTACGGTGAAGACTCGGCGGAGGTGATCGGCTCCAGCGTCAAGGAGGAAGACGAGGCGGAGGATGAGGGCGAGGCGGAGGCACCAGAAGACGGAGCAGACGGCCAGCCTCAGCCCGACCGCGCCTCCAGCAATGAGCCGCGTGCGACCGACTTGACTGCTGCCGGAGGTGATCAAGCCGAGACTAGCCGGCCGACCGCCCCGACACTTGACGCTGGCGCCTCCTCCGACCCCCCGAATCCGTCTGCCGCCTCCTGAGCTGCCGCTGTGTCTTTTGTTTTATCTGCTTCAGTAGTCTTTTGAAGAACTTGTTAATTCGCACAATTCCACCCGCGGGGTGTATTTTGAACCTCTGCTTGACAATTCGGCCAAGGGCCTATGTTATGTGAATTTATATATCTATCCTTTCTTGCTCATTGTTCTTTTGGCTGTTTTCCTTTGCCGCTTTCCCCTAGTTGCCTGCCTTGCCAATCGGACAGCCGCTCTGAAGACTGTTGCTGGATCAAGTGCTAGGCTACTTTGGGAAAGCAAGTACTTAGCCGATTTCAAGATTCTTTGAGCAAGTTGGATAGAAAACGACAATCTGACTATTTTAGAATCAGTTTGCGAGAAAGGCTGGAAGCCGTCTTGAGCTATGTTTTATGCTTTGAGTCCTTAGCCATTTTTCCTGCGAGCACCCATTCTACCTTACCTCTGTCCACCGTACAGTCGCTCTGCGAGCTGCGGCTTCTGACAGAAGACGGCTTAGATGCTACACACTACTTGTCCGGCTGCAGGAAGCATTTCATAGTGCAAGGCGGCAAGTCCCCGGGCCGACTTATCGAGCCCGGTGCCAAAAGGTATGACAAAGAGTAACATACTTGTAGGCATAATTTTTATCATACAGACAAAAGAGGGCAGTCCCCGAGCTCGTCTCGGGGGCCCCGAAGTCTTGATACTTAAATACAAAAGGTAGCGTGATACATACTGCATCAACTGTAAAATCTTCGGAGGAGATTTGCATTCCATGGCCGTTCTGTCTCCTTGCCAGAGTCGTCCCTCTTGCGTGCTCGGGGCTTCTGAGCGTCGATCAGGTAGTAGGAATTGTTGCCCAGTACTTTGCTGATGATGAAAGGGCCTTCCCAAGGCGCCGACAGCTTGTGCTGGCCGGCTGTTCGCTGGATCAGCCGGAGCACAAGGTCGCCTTCTTGGAAAGATCTTGGCTTCACCTTCCTGTTGTGGTATCGGCGCAGGCTCTGCTGGTAGATGCTGGACCGGCTGAGTGCTAACAGCCGGCCCTCTTCCAGCAGATCGACGTCGTCTTGCCGTGCTTCTTCTGCTTCCTCCTCGGTGTACATGGTGACTCGTGGGGAGTCAAACTCTATGTCCGTTGGGATGACGGCTTCGGCACCGTAGACGAGGAAGAAGGGCGTGAAGCTGGTTGACTTGTTTGGAGTCGTGCGCAGACTCCAGAGGACGGCTGGCAGCTCGTCGAGCCAGCAGCCAATTGAGCGCTCCAGAGGCTCGATCAACCGAGGCTTGATGCCGGACAGGATGAGGCCATTTGCTTGCTCCACTTGTCCGTTTGACTGCGGGTGGGCGACGGACGCTAGGTCCAGTCGGATGCCTTGTGTTGCGCAGAAACGAGCCAAGGCGCCTTTGGCAAAATTTGTGCCGTTGTCGGTGATGCTGCTGTGTGGTATGTCGTATCGAATTGTGATATCGGTGATAAAGGTCACGGCAGTCGGACCATTCAGTTTCTTAATTGGCTTCACTTCCACCCACTTGGTGAACTTGTCCACTGCGACAAGTAGGTGAGTTAAACCACCTCGTGCTGTATTGAATGGTCCCACCATGTCTAGACCCCTAACTGCGAAGGGCCAGGCAGTGGGGATGGTCTTGAGCGCGGAAGCCGGCTGGTGCGGCTTGGAGCTGAACTTCTGGCACCCTTTGCATTTTTGGACCAACTCCTTGGCCTCTTCCAAGGCAGTCGACCAAAAGAAACCGTGCCAAAAAGCTTTGGCGACGAGTGCTCTTGAAGCCGCATGGTGGCCGCATTCGCCCTAATGGATGTCTTTGAGGATCGCCTGGCCTTGCTCTGGCTCTACGCAGCGCTGGTAGACACCAGTGACGCTGCGCCTGACCAGCTCTCTGTTGATTATGGTATAGGCTACCGCTCGGCGCTGTACTTGCCGAGCTGAGGTTTCTTCAGTTGGTAGCTCTTTGTTCACCAGGAATTTGAGGATGGGCTGGGCCCATGAGGGTGTTGCTATTTCTTCAACTACAAGAACTGCGACTTGGACGAGGGCGGCTGGGCTGGGAGGCGGCGGGTTGGAGTCAACAGCCGCTTGCTGGGTTGATGAAGTCCCCAGGCCGATTGGCGTGGTCCTTGGGCCGAGTTCTGGAATCTTTGAGTCCGCCACCGCAGTCCCCGGGCCGGGCTCGGCCGTGGCGGCTTTGGAGTCATCCGCCAAAGTCCCCGTTCTAACTGCCGGAGCTCTGGGGTCGGATCCGCCGTCTTCGGGAGGAGCCGGCACAAAAATGAAGTCTGATTCCGATGAAGGTTTAATAGATGGCTTGAGGAGGCATTGCAGGGCGACGCCAGAGGGTATTGCCTGGCGGGTAGAGCCGATTCGGGCCAAGGCGTCTGCTTGGTCGTTGTCATTTCTTGGCACATGGAGGAACTCGCACCCTTCGAAATACCCGCTGAGTTGCTGCACGAGGAAACGGTAGCTTGCCATGTTTGCGTCTTTCGCGTCCCAGTCGCCAGATGACTGTTGGACCACTAAGTCTGAGTCGCCATAACACAAGATCCGTTGGATGCCAAGTTCTTTGGCAAGCCGGAGCCCGTGAATGAGCGCCTCATACTCGGCAACGTTGTTGGAGGCGGCAAAATGGATTTGCAGTGCATATTTGAGCTTGTCGCCTTTAGGAGAGGTGAGGACGACGCCGGCTCCCAAGCCAGTGCGCATCTTGGAGCCGTCGAAGTGCATCCGCCAATGGGTGGAGTCAGGTGCTGGAGGCAGGTACTGGGTCTCAGCCCAATCGACGAGGAAGTCGGCC
This sequence comes from Triticum aestivum, assembly GCF_018294505.1. Lineage (NCBI taxonomy): Eukaryota > Viridiplantae > Streptophyta > Magnoliopsida > Poales > Poaceae > Triticum > Triticum aestivum. The sequence continues at coordinate 151,405,512 of NC_057800.1, read as the reverse complement.
AGTGCTTGTGACTTGATAGCGGTGTGGGGCTGGTAGTAGATAGTGTAGGGAGCCAGCTCTATGGCCCACTTGGCCACTCAACCAGAGGCATCTCGGCTACCGATGATCTCGGCAAGCGGAGCCGTGCAGACCACTGTGATTGGATGCTCTTGAAAGTAAGGCTTCAACTTCTTAGCAGCAAAATGCACGCCATAGCACATCTTCTTGTAGTGGGGGTAGTTCTGCTTGGAGGTCGACAGTACCTCGCTCAAGTAATATACTGGTCTCTGGACCGGTAGCGCCTTGCCTTCCTCCTTGCGCTCTACTACAATGACTGTGTTGACCACTCGGCTGGTGGCAGCAATGTACAGGAGCATAGGTTCCTTGGGAGTCAGAGCCGCCAGGACGGGTGGAGTAGTCAGCATCTTCTTCAATTGATGGAAAGCTTCGTCCGCTTTATGGTTCCACTCGAAAAAAGTGGTCTTCTTCATGAGTTGGTATAAGGGGAGAGCTTTCTCGCCCAGCCGACTGATGAATCGGCTGATGGATGCCAAGCAGCCGGTGAATTTCTGCACATCCAGCAGTCGGCCGGGTACCTCCATTCTCTCGATGGCCTTGATTTTTACTGGGTTGCATTCTATGCCGCGTTCAGAGACCAGGAAACCTAGCAGCTGGCCGGCTGGTACTCCGAAGACACACTTCTTGGGATTGAGCTTGATTTGGAACCGGCGCAGGTTCTCAAAGGTCTCCTTGAGGTCTTCCAGCAATGTTCCTCGCTTTTCTGTCTTCACCACCACGTCGTCCACGTAAACGTGGGCGTTTCTGCTGAGTTGCTTGAGGAGACACTTCTGCATGCAACGCTGAAAGGTGGTGCCGGCATTCCCCAAGCTGAACCTCAAGGTGAGGTAGCAGAATGCTCCAAACGGCGTGATGAAGGCGGTCTTCAATCTGCCAGCCGGGTTCAGCTTGATCTGGTGATACCCTGAGTATGCATCCAAGAAGCTCAATAGCTCGCATCCGGCTGTGGAGTCTATCACCTGATCGATTCTTGGTAGAGCAAATGGGTCTTTGGGGCAGGCCTTGTTGAGGCTCGTGTAGTCAATACACATTCGCCACTGCTTGTTCTTCTTTAGCACCAGGACCGGGTTTGCCAGCCACTCCAGAAAGGAAACTTCCATAATGAAGCCGGCTGCCAGGAGTCAGGCTATCTCTTCTCCGACGACTCTTCTCTTCTCTTCTGATAAGCGGCGCAGGGGCTGCCTGACCGGCTTTGCATCAGATCGGACATGTAACTTGTGCTCGGCGAAATCTGTCGGTACACCTGGCATGTCTTTGGGAGACCATGCGAAGATGTCCCGATTCTCACGGAGGAAATCGACGAGCTTGCCTTCCTATTTGCTGTCGAGGTTTGCACCTACGACTGCGTACCTCTCTGGGTGATCTGGATCCAAGGGTATCTTCTTTGTCTCTTTGGCCGGTTTGAACGAACCCTCAGCTTCCGACTCCTTTGGGTCGGCCGATAACTCCGGCTGCTTGCCGTCCATCGCCACAACTTATTCAAGGAGCCGTTTCTTGGCTGCGACTACCAGGGACTCGGCCAGCCGACTGCTCTCAGGGGCGCAAGCAGACGACTTCCGGTAGTCGCCTGCCACAGTCAGAATTCCCCTGGAACTGGGCATCTTCATCTTGAGGTAAGCATAGTGGGGGAACGCCATGAATTTGGCCAAGGCGGGTCGGCCAAGTAGCGCATGGTACGGGCTCTCAAGGTCCACCACCTCAAACCATACAGGCTCTCTTCGGAAGTGATCTTTGTCCCCAAAGAGGACGTCAATCAGGATCTTGCCAATTGGTGAGCAGGACAGCCAAGGGACAATGCCGTGGAACACAGACCAGCTATTCTGAAGCTGTCTTTGCTTGATTCCCAACTTCTCCATGGTGTCGTTGTACAGGATATTGATGCTGCTGCCGCCGTCTATCAGAACTCACGAGAAATGCGCGGCCCGCTTATCCATGGCAAAGGTGGCGTCCAGGACCAAGGCGTAGGAGCCCGAGCTTGGCATCACTTCTGGGTGGTCAGCCCTGCTCCAGCTGATGGGCTTCTCGGACCAGTGCATGAACTCCGGCGTCTCTGAGGCTACTGCGTTCATCTCTTGTTGCTGCAGCCACCTGCTGCGCCGATCATCAGCCATACTGGTGAACACCACATAGGCCCCATGATCTTTAGGGTATTCGTCTTGTACTGCGCCGACTGGCCTGACTGTCGGCTGCTGGGGCGGAGGCGGCTGCCTAGCAGGCGGGGAAGCCTGGAGGCCATCTCCCTTGGCGATCCTGGTGAGCCAGTGGCACTTCCGGGTGGTGTGATTTGATGGCTTCGTGCCGCTGTGGAACTTGCAAGGTCCATCCAAGGTCTTCTCATAGGAGAAGGCCGGCAACCAGTTCGGCTTGCCGCCTTTCTGTCGCTTGGGCGGAGGCTGCTCTTCCGGCTGCTGGGCTTCGACGGTCGCGACCTGCCGGCTGCTGGAAGCCTGCTGCGGGGCCTTGCGCTTGCGGTCGCCCTGCTGTTGTGGCCGGCCGGCGTCTGCCGCCGGAGTTCTTGGAGCTTGAGGAGCCACTTTGCTGGCTGTGCTGATTTGAATTTCTGCCTTCATGGAGGAGTCGGCCGTAGCGTACTTGTCTGCTATGATCAACAACTCGTCGAGGGTTTCTGGCTCGTCGCAGAGGAGCTTGTGCTTAAGGAGGGTGCCTTCTCGGCACCCGGCTGTGAAGTACTCGATGGCCTGCACCTCGTGTATGCCCTCGCAGGAGTTCCGGAGCTCAGCCCAACGCGTGAGGTAATCGCGGGTCGACTCGTCAGGACCTTGCACGCACAAGGAGAGCTAACGAGGCTTGGGAGGGCGCTTGTACGTGCTGGTGAAGTTGCGGAAGAACGCTTCGGTGAAGTCGACCCAGCTGTTGATGCTGCGGGGCTTCAAGCTGTTCAGCCATGTCCGGGCCGTGCCCTGGAGCATTAGCGGAACGTACTTTACGGCGACACGCTTGTTGCTGTTTGCTATGCTGACAGCCGTAGAGTAGTCGACTAGCCAGTCTTCCGGCTTCACGGAGCCGGTATACTTGGGCGTGTCTCTTGGGAGTGTGAACCCTCTGGGAAAGGGCTCGTCCCGAATGCGGGGCCTGAAACAAGGCGGACCCAGCTCATCTTCTTCCTCCAGTGCCAGGGACCGGTGAAGTCGGTCGATCCGGAGGCGGGCGTCGTTCTCTCCAACTCCCTCTCGGCGGCCAAGGCGGTCACCGAGAGTCGAATGATCAACAGGCGGCAGGGAGACTCGCCTCTCCTTGCGGGGAGGGGGAGGCGGACAGTCGTCCCGTCATTCCACTGCTCTCGGGCGGCCATCTCGGTCGCGCTCTATGGTAATCCGAGTCCGACTGTGGCTGACAGCCGGCTCCTTGTCCTTTCTTCCTCGGGCGCCGCCAGTCGGCGTCCGAGACGTCGCGCCTTGATCTCGGTGCGGGTCGTCGTTTGGCCGCAGTAGTGCCTCCATGCGGCAGCCGGCCTCGTTCTGCGCGGCGGCCGCATCGAGGAGCCGCTGGACTCGCTCCATCATGAGGCGGCGTTCTTCGCCCTCGAATTGTCCAGCTCATCCGCCCCTTCCTGGGCAGCTCGGATGTTCTCCGCTGGTGTGGCGTATATGGGGAGGCTAGCCCCAAACAGGCTGGCGATGGCTACGCCGCGCTGCTGGACCGCGCCAAGGCAGCTGGGCCCTGCCGGGGCCGGCGAGCTGCCAACAGCGCGATCCATCTCCCGCTGGTAAGCTACTGACAAGCGTCTCATTCTAGCCAGCTTCTTCGCGCCGTCAATGAGCTGAAGGCGGCGCGCTTCTAATGTCTCTGCGGCGGCATCTTCCAGAATGGGCGCGGCTAGGTCTTGAAGCGCCGCGCCGAGCGAGTCAGGCGCTCCTCCGCCGGGGAACTCGTCATGACCGATGACTAGCACCTCAGTGACGGTGCTTTCATCGCTTTCCGCATGGGGGAGAGGTTCGTCGTAGACCACCACGTTGGTGGGGAACGCGTCGAGCGACGCAGTGTCAGAGTCGACCAGCATCGGTTCGGTGGAGCCTACGGACTCCAAGTCTACGGCAGGCTCGCCAGAGACGTGGAGTTGATCGAGGAGGCCCACGAGGAGGTTCTCGGGGCCGCCCGCGCCTGCGTCGGTCGCAGGTTCGTCGGAGAGGCGGACCTCGCCGACAAGTTCGGCCAAGGAGCTGGCTGCGCAGGCGATCTCAACGCCGTGCAGCGCGTCGACGTAAACTTCTTCTGGCGTGCCTGGCTGGCTGCGCTCGCCAGGGAGGAAAAGGGTTCCCGTCCAGAACAGATCTCCGGACGGCGGTGCACCTAGCCCCACGGTGGGCGCCAAATCTCGGGGGTTTGGTGCGACATATGCCAATGGATGGCTTATCATGGTAGGGGCGAGTAGAACGCCGCCGGTGCCTGGAAACGGGATGAGGCGAAGACATGCACGCCGGCGAATCTTACCCAGCTTCAGGGCTCTCCGTGGAGATAACACCCCTAATGCTGCTCTGCGGGGTCTCCGCATGATCACTATGGTCAGGTGATTAGACGGTTGCTCCTTGAGCTGTATCGGGTGGTAGGAGAGGGCAAGGCTAGCTCCCTCCTTCTATTTGGTATGGTCTAGAACTACTGGATGCCAACCCTTTGCATGGGTGCCCTGGGGGGTTTATATAGGCCTACCCCCTAAGGGTACAATGGTAAGGTGACTGGGCGCGGGCCCAGTTGTCAGTGTCTCCGACCTTCGACTTCTCCGCCGATTGCTGGGGCCCGCCGACTGGTGGGCCCCGCTGACTGGTCTAGTACGGAGCCGACAGGCCACGTCCGCCGCGGGCGGGTCTTGCCGGCTGCTGATTACTGTAGCCGTGCTCCTAATGACGCAAGCTTGGTCATGGGGTCGTGGCAACAGCCCCGCCGCCTTGCGGGCGATCACTGTGGCCACTCCCCATCTCTTCTTGATTAATGGCGTGTGGGCCCCGGGGGAGGGCTCGGCCGACTCCCCCGGGCCGACTCCCGTTGGGTCCAACTGGCGATTCTCCCGCCGTCTCCCGAGGTCTCGCTGACTGGTGGGTCCTGCTGCCTCCGGGCCGTACAGACAAGCCGTCGTGGGCGCAGGACCGGGTACAGTGGTGCTGATGTCAGGGCCGGCTGGGCAACAATGCCACGCCGCAGGGAGATCTTCCCAAGTACGGCGCGCTGTAGCCATGCCTGCCCTTGGTAAGGGGCGAGGAGTGGGCTTCATTGTAGCCACGCCCCTGCCCCGTCCCCCTCGATGAGGTCACGGTTTGTTGGAGTCGCCGGCCGACTCCCCAAAGCCGGCTTCTCTGGAAGTCGTCCCTGGGACTCGTCCGTGAGTGGGCAGTCGGCCGCCTTGCCGTAGACTCCCCAGGAGGCGGCTCTTCGCCCTGTGGTCTTGAGGGGCGCAGCCTGCCCCGATGTCTTGAAAGGTCATGGGGCTCGGGTTGGCCTACCCGTGGCCCATTACTCCGACACCGCTGCATCTCCGTACAACCCCAACTATTAATATGGATATCCTCCAGGCCAGCCGTGTCCATAGACCAACTTAGGCCAAAAGCCTAAGCTTGGGGGAATTCCAGCTTAGTCCAATGCATGTGCACTATTATTATTATTCACATCATTCGGTCGTGCAAGTGAAAGGCAATTATGACGATATATGATGGACTGACTGAGATGAGAAAAGCTGGTATGAACTCGGCCTCTCTTGTTTTTGTAAATATGATTAGTTCATCGTTCCTGATTCAGCCTATTATGAATAAACATGTTTGCAATGACAACTAGAGATCATAGTTTCTTGTGCCATGCTTGATTAGCTAGGAGCTCATAATGGTTTAACTTGCATGCCAACATGCTATTAAAATGGTTGTGATGTGGTATGATAGGGTGGTATCCTCCTCTGAATGATTTAAGTGACTTGACTTGGCACATGTTCACTCATGTAGTTGAAACAAAATCAACATAGCCTTCACGATATTCATGTTCATGGTGGATTATATCCTACTCATGCTTGCATTTGGTGTTGATTAACTTTAATGCATGTTCATGACTGTTGTCGCTGTCTAGCTAGTCGCTTCCCAGTCTTTTGCTAGCCTTCACCTGTACTAAGCGGGAATAATGCTTGTGCATCCAACTCCATAAACCCCAAAGTTATTCCATATGAGTCCACCATACCTACCTATATACGGTATCTACCTGCCGTTCCAAGTAAATTTGTATGTGCCAAACTCTAAACCTTCAAATAAATATCCTGTTTTGTATGCTCGAATAGCTCATGTATCAACTAGGGCTGTCCGTACCTTCCATGTGAGGCGGGTTATTCTCAAAAGGAGTGGACTCCGCTCCTCACTCACAAGAAAATGGCTGGTCACCGGGATGCCCAGTCCCATGCTTTATGGAAATCAAATCAAAATAATTGCAAACAAAACTCCCCATGGGACTCTTGTTAGTTGGAGGCACTCGTTGTTTCAAGCAAGCCATGGATTGATGCTTGTAGGTGGAGGGGAGTATAAACTTTACCATTCTGTTTGGGAACCGCCTATAATGTGTGTAGCATGGAAGATATCGCCATCTCTTGGTTGTTATGTTGATAATGAAAGTATATCGCTCAAAATATTATTCATCTCTATTTCAAAACCGAGCTCTGGCACCTCTACAAATCCCTGCTTCCCTCTGCGAAGGGCCTATCTATTTACTTTCATGTTGAGTTGTCATCCTCTTATTAAAAAGCACCAGTTGGAGAGCACCACTGTCATTTGCATTCATTACTGTTAGTTTACATTGAGTATGACTTGACTAGATCTCTTTTACCATGAATTACAATGTCTAGTCAGTCCTTGATCTTTAAAGGTGCTCTGCATTTATGTTTTGCGGTCTTAGAAAGGGCTAGCAAGATACCATCTTGTTATATCATATTATGATTGTTTTGAGAAAGTGTTGTCATCCGAGATTTATTGTTATTTATTGCTAGTTGATTAGGCTATTGATATGAGTAAACATGAGACCTATGCATTATTGTGAATATGGTCAGTTCATAATCTTTGCTGAAAACTTGAATGCTGGCTTTACATATTTACACAACAAGAGCAAACAGAGTTTGTAAAAGTTTTTCTTTATCACTTTCAGTTTATCAACTAAATTGCTTGAGGACAAGCAAAGGTTTAAGCTTGGGGGAGTTGATACGTCTCCGCCGTATCTACTTTTCCAAACACTTTTGCCCTTGTTTTGGACTCTAACTTGCATGATTTGAATGGAACTAACCCGGACTGACGCTGTTTTCAGCAGAATTGCCATGGTGTTATTTATGTGCAGAAACAAAAGTTCTCAAAATGACCCAAAACTTCACGGAACGTCTATTTGGAAATAATAAAAAATCCTTGCAAAAGATGAAGACCACGGGGCCCACACCCTAGCCACAAGGGTGGGGGCGCGCCCCCCTACCTCGTGGGCCCCCCTGGAGCTCCTCCAACCTCGACTCCAACTCTATATGTTTGCTTTCGAGGGGAAAAAAATAAGAGAGAAGGATTCATCGCGTTTTACGATACGGAGCCGCCGCCAGGCCCTAAAACCTCTCGGGAGGGCTGATCTGGAGTCCGTTCGGGGCTCCGGAGAGGGGAATCCGTCGCCATCGTCATCATCAACCTTCCTCCATCACCAATTTCATGATGCTCACCGCCGTGCGTGAGTAATTCCATCGTAGGCTTGCTGGACGGTGATGGGTTGGATGAGATTTATCATGTAATCGAGTTAGTTTTGTTAGGGTTTGATCCCTAGTATCCACTATGTTCTGAGATTGATGTTGCTATGACTTTGCTATGCTTAATGCTTGTCACTAGGGCCCGAGTGCCATGACTATAGATCTGAACCTATTATGTTTTCATCTATATATGAGAGTTCTTGATCCTATCTTGCAAGTCTATAGTCACCTATTATGTGTTATGATCCGTTAACCCCGAAGTGACAATAATCGGGATACTTACCGGTGATGACCATAGTTTGAGGAGTTCATGTATTCACTATGTGTTAATGCTTTGGTTCGGTACTCTATTAAAAGGAGACCTTAATATCCCTTAGTTTCCGCTAGGACCCCGCTACCACAGGAGGGTAGGACAAAAGATGTCATGCAAGTTCTTTTCCATAAGCACGTATGACTATATTCGGAATACATGCCTACATTACATTGATGAATTGGAGCTAGTTTTGTGTCACCCTAGGTTATGATGGTTACATGATGAACCGCATCCCGCATAATTCTCTATCACCGATCCATTGCCTACGAGCTTTCCATATATTGTTCTTCGCTTGTTTACTTTTCCATTGCTATTGTTACAATCACTAAAAAATACCAAAACCATTACTTTTGCTATTATTACCTTTTGCTACCGTTACCACTACTATCATATTACTTTGCTACTAAACACTTTGCTGCAGATATTAAGTTTCCAGGTGTGGTTGAATTGACAACTCAGCTGATAATACTTGAGAATATTCTTTGGCTCCCCTTGTGTCGAATCAATAAATTTGGCTTGAATACTTTACCCTCGAAAACTGTTGCGATCCCCTATACTTGTGGGTTATCACTGGCCGCCCAAGAAGGCCCAGTCCATGGTTGCTGCGACCAAGCGGCAGGAGGCTGCGAAGGCGGCCACCATCCAAAAGGGCTCGAAGCAACGCCCAATGGTGTGTGCGTAAGTGTCTTGGCCGCTTTTGGCTTGATTATTTTTGTCCTGGCTTTTCTTTCCTTGTGAACTTCTGTCTTGTGTTTGATTTTCTCCCTGCCAACTCTTTAGCTTCGTTTGCCATGTCGTGCAGGGCTCCGCTTTCCGTGTCGCGGGCCTCGTCTGCCTCGGTGATTAGGGCGGCAGGCGGCCCCGAAGAGGCCCACCGCATGGACCTGGTCGCCGCCCTTTGGGAGGCGACAGAGGGGAATGTGCAGGAGGTGCAGCAGGAGCGGGATGCCACGGCCCGGGCAGAGGTGGAGGCGGCAGATGCGGCACAGGCGGAGGCCGACACAGCGGCCAAGGCATAGGCGGACGCGGCAGCCAAGGCGCGAGAGGAGGAGCTGGCCTGCGACAAGGCTCCAGAGGCCACTGATACGTCTCCAACGTATCTATAATTTTTGATTGCTCCATGCTATGTTATCTACTATTTTGGGCAATACTGGGCTTTATTATCCACTTGTATATTATTTTTGGGACTAACCTATTAACCGGAGGCCCAGCCCAGAATTGCTGTTTTTTTTGCCTATTTCAGTGTGTCGAAGAAAAGGAATATCAAACGGGGTCGAAACGGAACGAAATCAACCGAAGAAGTTATTTTCGGAAGGAAAGCTACCGGATGGACTTGGACCCCATGTCAGGAGCCAAGGGAGGTGCTCGCGAGGGTGGGGGGTGTGCCCCCCTGTCTCGTGGGGCCCCCGAAGGTCCACCGACGTACTTCCTGCACCCATATATACCTACGTATCCTAAAACTTCCAGAAAAAAGATTAGATCGGGACTTCCGCTGCCAGAAGCCTCCGTAGCCACCGAAAACCAATCTAGACCCGTTCCGGCACCCTGCCGGAGGGGGCAATCCTTCCCCGGTGGCCATCTTCATCATCTCGGTGCTCTCCATGATGAGGAGGGAGTATTTCTCCCTCGGGGCTGAGGGTATGTACCAGTAGCTATGTGTTTGATCTCTCTCTTGTGTTCTTGAGGTGATACGATCTTGATGTATCACGAGCTTTGCTATTATAGTTGGATCCTATGATGTTTCTCCCCCCTACTCTCTTGTAATGGATTGAGTTTTCCCCTTGAAGTTATCTTATCGGATTGAGTCTTTAAAGATTTGAGAACACTTGATGTATGTCTTGCTGTGTGTATCTGTGGTGACAATGGGATATCACGTGATTCACTTGATGTATGTTTTGGTGATCAACTTGCGGGTTCCGCCCATGAACCTATGCATAGGGGTTGGCACACGTTTTCATCGCGATTCTCTGGTAGAAACTTTGGGGCACTCTTTGAGGTTCTATGTGTTGGTTGAATAGATGAATATGAGATTGTGTGATGCATATCGTATAATCATACCCACGGATACTTGAGGTGACATTGAAGTATCTAGGTGGCATTAGGGTTTTGGTTGATTTGTTTCTTAAGGTGTTATTCTAGTATGAACTCTACGGCTGTTTGTGACACTTATAGGAATAGCCCAACGGATTGATTGGAAAGAATAACGTTGAGGTGGTTTCGTACCCTACCATAATCTGTTCGTTCGTTCTCTGCTATTGGTGACTTTGGAGAGATTCTTTGTTGCATGTTGAGGGATAGTTATATGATCCAATTATGTTATTATTGTTCAGGCAACTTACACTAGCGAAAGTATGAACCCTAGGCCTTGTTTCCTAGCATTGCAATACAGTTTACGCTCACTTTTATCATTAGTTACCTTGCTGTTTTTATAATTTCAGATTACAAATACCTTTATCTACCATCCATATACCACTTGTATCACCATCTCTTCGCCGAACTAGTGCACCTATACAATTTACCATTGTATTGGGTGTGTTGGGGACACAAGAGACTCTTTGTTATTTGGTTGCAGGGTTGCTTGAGAGAGACCATCTTCATCCTACGCCTCCTACGGATTGATAAACCTTAGGTCATCCACTTGAGGGAAATTTGCTACTGTCCTACAAACCTCTGCAGTTGGAGGCCCAACAACATATACAAGAAGAAGGTTGTGTAGTAGACATCAAGCTCTTTTCTGGCGCCGTTGCCGGGGAGGTTAGCGCTTGAAGGTATATCTTTAGATCTTGCAATCGAGTCTTTTAGTTTCTTGTTTTATCACTAGTTTAGTTTATAAAAGAAAACTACAAAAATATGGAATTGAGTTTGTCTCATATGCTTCACCTTTTTAATATCTTTCGTAAGTATGATGGAAAGGAAAATTGTGCTGAAGTGCTAGAAGAAGAAACCTATAAAATGTTTGGCACTAAATATGTGAATGATGAGCATGATTTCAATGTTGTTAGTACGAATTCTTTGAATATCCATGATACTAATGATGATTGCACTAGTTATGATGAAAATGTCTCCTATAAACATGTCAATTTTTGTGGATTACATTGGGTCTGTAAGTACACACCAAATAGGGAAGATAGATATTGCAAGAGGCATAAGTACTTAGAAACTAAATTGTTGCAAGAAGAGCTAGATGAATGTGCTAAAAATTTAAATTATATTGGCCATACTTGTGAGCTTTGCAATGGACATGATCATTTCAATACCCAATGCAAATTGTTTCATGATCGTATCGTGTCCAAAAATTGGGATGACTTGATTTCCCTTGCACATCATAATGAACTTAGTTTTCTCTTGGGTTATGAAGAAATGAAACGTATAACTAAGCATCTTCCAGAATTTGCCCGTTATAAACTTCTTGATTTTGATCTAGAAGAAATTTATATGTATTGTGCGGTGAATTGCGTTGAAAATCCTTATATTGCTAGTTACATAAAGAAAAGAAAGCAAATAGAAGATGAAGAGAATACTAATGAAAGGGAAGAGACTTCCCAATATCCTTCTATTATTTCTTATGATGAATCAGGTAACGAGGAGGAGCTTCCTATTCAATCAATCTCATTAATAAGGAGCTCCAAAAAGAGGATTGAACCCACACATGATGTGGTGAAGAAGAAGAAATGAAAAAGGAAGAGAGGTAAAAAGATATCTCTCCCAAATAATGTTGCTCCTATTACTATTGTGCCTCATGAAAATATAATTGTGGAAGATAATGATACTTCTTATGATCTTGAAAATCTTTTTGGCACTTGTTTGGACGAATATGATAATTGCTATACTATTGGTGCTATCCATACTATTAATTATGTGAGTGATTATGCTTATGATATGAAAAGGCCCAAGCTTGGGGATGCTATGTTTGATGAAGATGATGTTTTTGAGAATATATTTGCTGTAATTAATGTTTGTCCCAAGCTTGGGGATGCTACGCTTAATGAAGATGATATTTTTAGTCTCCCAAGTTTTAATATGCAAATTTATAATGATAATAGCATGCCTCCTACTTATGATAATTATTGTGATGATACATATGCTATAAAAAGTAGTGATGATTATATTTATAAAACTTGTCATGATTATGATTACCCTTTTTCTGAACATTACTCTTTTAATGTGGAAACAATTTATAGTATTCAAGTCTCTTATGATACTCCCACTATTCTGATTAAGAAGAAATTTTCTTATGTGGAGAGTAATAAAATTTCTATGCTTGTAGATCATGAAAAGAATGCGTTAGGTGCTGGTTATATTGTTGAATTCATTCATGATGCTACTGAAAATTATTATGAGGGAGGAACATATGCTTGTAGGAATTGCAATAATACCAACTTTCCTCTCTATGTGCTTAAAATTTCGAAGTTATGCTTGTTTTGCCCTCCTATGCTAGTTGATTATTGTTCCCATAAGTTGTTTGCTCACAAAATCCCTATGCATAGGAAGTATGTTAGACTTCAATGTGCTAGTCATATTTTGCATGATGCTCTCTTTATGTTACAATTCTTATCTTTTATGTGAGCATCATTGAAATCATCATGCCTAGCTAGGGCGTTAAACGATAGCGCTTGTTGGGAGGTAACCCAACTTTATTTTTTTCATGTTTAGTAATAAATAATTCATCTGGCCTCTGTTTAGATGTGGTTATATGCTTTTAATTAGTGTTTGTGCCAAGTAGAACCTTTGGGAAGACTTGGGGAAAGTCTTTGCGATCATGCTGTAAAAACAGAAACTTTAGCGCTCACGAGAATTGCTGCCATTTTTATTTGGAGAGTGATATTTAGTTAATTTTTTTGCAGATGATTAATAGATAAATTCCTCAAGTGCATAATTATTAAATGTTAAATGTTATTTTATTTTATTTAGTTTTGCTTGCTGTTTGAATAAAATACCAAGATCTGAAATTATTAAATGTTAGAGAGTCTTCACATAGTTGCATAATTATTCGTCTACTCATTGATCTTCACTTATATCTTTCGGAGTAGTTTCTCATTTGCTCTAGTGCTTCACTTATATCTTTTAGAGCATGGTGGTAGTTTTATTTTATAGAAATTGATGAACTCTCATGCTTCACTTATATTATTTTGAGAGTCTCAAATAGCATGATGACTTGCTTAAAATCCTTATATGTTAGGTATTCAAATAATAAAATTCTCTTATGAGTGTGTTGAATACTATGAGAAGTTTGATACTTGATAATTGTTTTGAGATATGGAGATGGTGATATTAGAGTCATGCTAGTTGAGTGGTTATGAATTTGAGAAATACTTGTGTTGAAGTTTGTGATTCCCGTAGCATGCACGTATGGTGAACCGTTATGTGATGAAGTCGGAGCATGATTTATTTATTGATTGTCTTCCTTATGAGTGGCGGTCGGGGACGAGCGATGGTCTTTTCCTACCAATCTACCCCCTAGGAGCATGCACGTAATACTTTTCTTTGATAACTTGTAGATTTTTTGCAATAAGTATATGAGTTCTTTATGACTAATGTTGAGTCCATGGATCATACACACTCTCACCCTTCCACCATTGCTAGCCTCTCTAGTACTGCACAACTTTCGCTGATACCATAAACCCACCATATACCTTCCTCAAAACAGCCACCATACCTACCTATTATGGCATTCCCATAGCCATTCCGAGATATATTGCCATGCAACTTTCCACCGCTCCGTTATTATGACACGCTTCATCATTGTCATATTGCTATGCATGATCATGTAGTTGACATTGTATTTGTGGCAACGCCACCGTTCATAATTCTTCCATACATGTCACTCATGAGTCATTGCACATCCCGGTACACCGCCGGAGGCATTCATATATAGTCATATCTTGTCCTAAGTATCGAGTTATAATTCATGAGTTGTAAGTAAAAAGAAGTGTGATGATCATCATTATTAGAGCATTGTCCCACTGAGGAAAGGATGATGGAAACTATGATTCCCCCACAAGTCGGGATGAGACTCCGGACGAAAATAAATAAATTAAAGAGGCCAAAGAAGCCCAAATAAAAAAATAAGAGAAAAGAGGCCATAAAAAAAGAGAAGGCCCAAAAAAAGAGAGAAAAAGAGAGAAGGGGCAATGCTACTATCCTTTTACCACACTTGTGCTTCAAAGTAGCACCATGATCTTCATGATAGAGAGTCTCCTATGTTGTCACTTTCATATACTAGTGGGAATCTTTCATTATAGAACTTGGCTTGTATATTCCAATGATGGGCTTCCTCAAAATTCCCTAGGTCTTCGTGAGCAAGCAAGTTGGATGCACACCCACTTAGTTTCTTTTTGAGCTTTCATACACTTATAGCTCTAGTGCATCTGTTGCATGGCAATCCCTACTCACTCACATTGATATCTATTGATGGGCATATCCATAGCCCGTTGATACACCTAGTTGATGTGAGACTATCTTCTCCCTTTTTGTCTTCTCTACAACCACCATTCTATTCCACCTATAGTGCTATGTCCATGGCTCACGCTCATGTATTGCATGAAGATTGAAAAAGTTTGAGAACATCAAAAGTATGAAACAATTGCTTGGCTTGTCATCGGGGTTGTGCATGATTTAAATATTTTGTGTGGTGAAGATAGAGCATAGCCAGACTATATGATTTTGTAGGGATAACTTTCTTTAGCCATGTTATTTTGAGAAGACATAATTGCTTTGTTAGTATGCTTGAGGTATTATCATTTTTATGTCAATATGAACTTTTGTCTTGAATCTTTCGGATCTGAATATTCATACCACAATTAAGAAGAATTACATTGAAATTATGCCAAGTAGCACTCCGCATCAAAAATTCTGTTTTTATCATTTACCTACTCGAGGACGAGCAGGAATTAAGCTTGGGGATGCTTGATACGTCTCCAACGTATCTATAATTTTTGATTGCTGCATGCTATGTTATCTATTGTTTTGGGCAATAATGGGCTTTATTATCCACTTTTATATTCTTTTTGGGACTAACCTATTAACCGGAGGCCCAGCCCAGAATTGCTGTTTTTTGCCTATTTCAGTGTTTCGAAGAAAAGGAATATCAAACGGAGTCGAAACGGAACGAAATCAACTGGAGAAGTTATTTTTGGAAGGAAAGCTACCGGATGGACTTGGACCCCACATCAGGAGCCAAGGGAGGTGCTCACGAGGGTGGGGGCGCGCCCCCTGCCTCGTGGGGCCCCCGAAGCTCCACCGACGTACTTCCTGCACCCATATATACCTACGTATCCAAAAACTTCTAGAAAAAAGATTAGATCAGGAGTTCCGCCGCCAGAAGCCTCCGTAGCCACCGAAAACCAATCCAGACCCGTTCCGGCACCCTGCCGGAGGGGGCAATCCTTCCCCGGTGGCCATCTTCATCATCCCGGTGCTCTCCATGACGAGGAGGGAGTAGTTCTCCCTCGGGGCTGAGGGTATGTACCAGTAGCTATGTGTTTGATCTCTCTCTCTCTCTCTCTCGTGTTCATGAGGTGATATGATCTTGATGTATGGTGAGCTTTGCTATTATAGTTGGATCTGATGATGTTTCTCCCCCTCTACTCTCTTGTAATGGATTGAGTTTTCCCCTTGAAGTTATCTTATCGGATTGAGTCTTTAAAGATTTGAGAACACTTGATGTATGTCTTGCCGTGTGTATCTGTGGTGACAATGGGATATCACATGATTCACTTGATGTATGTTTTGATGATCAACTTGCGGGTTCTGCCCATGAACCTATGCATAGGGGCTGGCACACGTTTTCATCGTGATTCTCCGGTAGAAACTTTGGGGCACTCTTTGAGGTTCTATGTGTTGGTTGAATAAATGAATCTGAGATTGTGTGATGCATATCATATAATCATACCCAGGGATACTTGAGGTGACATTGGAGTATCTAGATGACATTAGGGTTTTGGTTGATTTGTGTCTTAAGGTGTTATTCTAGTACGAACTCTAGGGCTGCTTGTGACACTTATAGGAATAGCCCAACGGATTGATTGGAAAGAATAACTTTGAGGTGGTTTCGTACCCTACCATATTCTCTTCATTCGTTCTCCGCTATTGGTGACTTTGGAGTGACTCTTTGTTGCATGTTGAGGGATAGTTATGTGATCCAATTATGTTATTATTGTTGAGGGAACTTACACTAGCGAAAGTATGAACCCTAGGCCTTGTTTCCTAGCATTGCAATACCGTTTACGCTCACTTTTATCATTAGTTACCTTGCTGTTTTTATAATTTCAGATTACAAATACCTTTATCTACCATCCATATACCACTTGTATCACCATCTCTTCACCGAACTAGTGCACCTATACAATTTACCATTGTATTGGGTGTGTTGGGGACACAAGAGACTCTTTGTTATTTGGTTGCAGGGTTGCTTGAGAGAGACCATCTTCATCCTACGCCTCCTACGGATTGATAAACCTTAGGTCATCCACTTGAGGGAAATTTGCTACTGTCCTACAAATCTCTGCACTTGGAGGCCCAACAACGTCTACAAGAATAAGGTTGTGTAGTAGACATCAGCCACCAACCCGCAGCAAACGGAGCTGCCGATCGTGGAGGGCCAGGCGCCGACTAGAGTGGTCGGGGCCAACCAAACGGCCCTGGAGAGGGGAGGGGCCGACACCGTCATCTCGGAGGCGAAAGTGTTCCCCGCGCGTGCCGACTGCTGGCGAGCGGGGCAGCCGGCCCGAAGTGCCGGAGGTGCCGCCTTCTGGCGGTGAGTTGGTGGTGGGCCGGGTTGCGACAACCCGCGTTCCCGTGCGCCAGCACCTGGCGCGGGCGGTTTTGGCGCCAAGGCCAATGGAGGTTTGGAGCGGTGAGCCCATCGACGCCCGACACCGAGGCCACCAGTGCTACTTCGCCTAACTGGGCGTCAGGAGCCGGCTCGGGTGTCCTCTACATGGAGGTGAAGAGCATCTTGGAGTAGTTCAACGCCCACGTCGCCACCCTCCTGAAATCCAGGAGCGAGCTGCTGGCGATGCAGACGACCATACAGGTACATGTTCGCTCTTGCTCTGAATTTTTTGTAATCTTGTGTGGGGGCACGCCAGCGCACCCACTCGGTGTAGCCCCCGAGTTTCGGCCGGCTACTGAGCAGGCGGGCTGGAACTTCAAGGTGAGCTTCCGGATGCTGACGCATCATTTCTGTTGCAGGATTACCACAACCTGCCCACGACCACCTACAACTCCCAGAACCAGGCGCTGGCCAGGCGGACCGCCGACCTGAACCAGAGCCGAGGTATGAACACCGTCTTTCAGTGGGGCGTGCAAGCGCACCCGCTGGGTCTAGCCCTCGAAATTTGGGCCGACTGCTGAGCATTCGGGCCGGATCTTTTGGCAACTACTTGTTTTTTTGGTTTATGCTGATATTTCTTTCTTGTTTTGGCAGAGGCGGCCGCTCAACTGCATGCTCGCGTGGGTGAGCTCGAGACTGAGCTCCGCATCAAGGAGCAGGAGCGTAACCAGGCCTCAAAGGAGTGCAACCTACTGGTGAAGGAGCTAGCGGACCAGGCGGAGATCCGGCAGCTGAAAGACGGTGAGGAGCTCCTGAAGGCCGAGTTCAAGACTGAGCGTTGGGACTGGGTTGAGAGGGAGAAGCTGCTGTCAGAAGGCTACGGGGTGATCGAGGACATGGTTGACGGTGAGTTTTTTCTTCTTTTGTTGCTTGTTTGCTGACTTCTGCCAGAGCCTGCTTCTAAGCCCTTGCTATTCTTCTGGGCAGAGTTTCTCCCCGGCCACTGCATCGCCGTCAGCCAGGCCATCGAGGTGCGGCGTGACCAACGGAGGAGGACGGGCACGGACATTCCGCTGAATGCGCCCTGGACTCTCGGTGAGAAGCTCATGGCCGTCAAGATGCGGCTTGAGCCGCTTGATACGTCCATTTTGCATCATGCTTTTATATCGATATTTATCGCATTATGGACTGTTATTTCACTTCATATCACAATACTTATGGCTATTCTCTCTTATTTTACAAGGTTTACATACGGAGGGAGAATGCCGGCAGCTGGAATTCTGGGCTGGAAAAGGAGCAAATATTAGAGACCTATTCTGCACAACTCCAAAAGTCCCGAAACTCCGTGGAACGTCTAAAAAGAAATAAAGAAAAATCCATGCCAAAGATGAAGGCCAGGGGGCCCACACCCTGCTCACGAGGGTGGGGGGCGCGCCCCCCTAGGGCACGCCCCCTACCTTGTGGGCCCTCTGGTGGCTCTCCGATGCCCATCTTCTCCTATATGAGGTGTTTCGATGAGAAAAAAATAGGGAGGAACTTTTCGGGACGAGACTCCGCCGCCACGAGGCGGAACCTTGGCGGATCCAATCTAGAGCTTCGGCAGAGCTGTTTTGCCAGGGAAACTTCTCTCCCGGAGGGGGAAATCATCACCATTGTCATCACCAATGCTCCTCTCATCGGGAGAGGGCAATCTCCATCAACATCTTCACCAGCACCATCTCATCTCCAAACCCTAGCTCATCTCTTGTATCCAATTCTTGTCTCAAAGTCCAGGATTGGTGCTAGTAGGTTGCTAGTAGTGTTGATTACTCCTTGTAGTTGATGCTAGTTGGTTTAATTGGTGGAAGATCATATGTTCAGATCCTATATGCATATTATTACCCCTTTGATTATGAACATGAATATGCTTTGTGAGTAATTACGTTCATTCCTGAGGACAAGGGAGAAGTCTTGCTATGAGTAGTCATGTGAATTAGGAATTCGTTTGATATTTTGATAAGATGTATGTTGTCTAGCCTCTAGTGGTGTTATGTGAACGTCGACTACATAACACTTCACCATTATTTGGGCCTAGAGGAAGGCATTGGGAAGTAATAAGTAGATGATGGGTTGCTAGAGTGATAGAAGCTCAAGCCCTAGTTTATGCGTTGCTTCATAAGGGGCTGATTTGGATCCATATGTTTCATGCTATGGTTAGGTTTACCTTAATACTTTTGTTGTAGTTGCGGATGCTTGCAATAGAGGTTAATCATAAGTGGGATGCTTGTTCAAGTAAGAACAGCACCCAAGCACCGGTCCACCCACATACCAAATTATCAAAGTATCAAACGTGAATCATATGAACGTGATCAAAACTAGCTTGCCGATATTCCCATGTGTCCTCGGGAGCGTTTTTCCTATTATAAGAGTTTGTTCCGGCTTGTCCTTTGCTACAAAAGGATTGGGCCACCTTGCTGCACTTTGTTTACTTTTGTTACTTGTTGCTTGTTACAATTTATCCTATCACACAACTATCTGTTACCACTTATTTAAGTACTTGTAGAGAATACCTTGCTGAAAACCGCTTATCATTTCCTTCTGCTCCTCGTTGGGTTCGACACTCTTACTTAATGAAAGGAATACGATAGACCCCCTATACTTGTGGGTCATCAAGACTCTTTTCTGGCGCCGTTGCCGGGGAGTGTAGCGCCTTTGGTAGGTGGAATTTGGTAAGGAAAATTTATATAGTGTGCTGAAATTTACTGTCACTTGTTACTATGGAAAGTAATTCTCTGAGGGGCTTGTTCGGGGTATCTTCACCCTGTCCAGAAGAGCAAAGAGTTGCTCCTCAACCTATTGAACATATTGAAAATGAAACTCCTTTTGAATTTCCTATGGCTATGATGGAAAAACTACTAGCTAATCCTTTTACAGGAGATGGAACAAAGCATCCTGATGATCACCTAATATATGTGGATGAAGTTTGGGGATTATTTAAGCTTGCAGGTATACCCAATGATGTTGCTAAGAAGAAGGTCTTCCCTTTATCTTTGAAGGAAGACGCATTGGTATGGTATAGGCAATGTGATGATATTAGATCATGGGACTATAAAAGATTGAAGCTGGAATTTCATCAAAAGTATTACCCTATGCATCTTGTTCATCGTGATCACAATTATATATATAATTTCTGGCCTCACGAAGGAGAAAGCATCGCTCAAGCTTGGGGGAGGCTTAAATCAATATTATATTCATGCCCCAATCATGAGCTCCAGAGAGAAATAATTATGCAAAGTTTTTATGCTCGGCTTTCTGAAAACAATCGCAACATGCTCGATACTTCTTGTGCTGGCTCTTTTATGATGAAGAATATTGAATTCAGATGGAATTTATTGGATAGAATTAAACGCAACTCTGAAGATTGGGACCTCGATGAAGGTAAGGAGTCAGGTATGACACCTAAGTTTGATTGTGTTAAATCTTTCATGGATACCGATATTTTCCGTAAGTTTAGCACTAAATATGGACTTGACTCTGAGATAGTAGCTTCTTTCTGTGAATCTTTTGCTACTTATGTTGATCTCTCTAAGGAGAAGTGGTTTAAATATCATCCTCCCATAGAAGTAAAAGTAGCGGCACCTATTAAAGTTGAAGAAAAGACTGTCACTTATAATGATCCTATTGTTCCTACTTCTTATATTGAGAAACCACCTTTCCCTGTTAGAATAAAGGATCATGCTAAAGCTTCAACTGTTGTTCGTAAAAGCAATATTAGAACATAAACACCTCCTGAGCAAGTTAAAGTAGAACCTAATATTGCTATAGTTAAAGATCTCTTGTCTGATAATATTGATGGGCATGTTATTCAGTTCGAAGGTGAAACTGCTAGAATTGCCAAACCTTGTGATAAGGATAAACATAGACCTGTAGTAGGCGTGCCTGCTATTTCTGTTAAAATAGGAGATCATTGTTATCATGGCTTATGTGATATGGGTGCTAGTGCTAGTGTTATACCTCATGACTTATTACAAATAAATTAAGAATGAAATTGCACCTGTTGAGTTAGAAGATATTGATGTTACTATTAAACTTGCCAATAGAGATACTATTGCACCAATTGGAATTGTTAGAGATGTTGAAGTCTTGTGTGGGAAAACTAAATATCCTGCTGATTTTCTTGTTCTTGGTTCCCCACAAGATAGCGTTTGTCCAATTATATTTGGTAGACCCTTCTTAAATACTGTCAATGCTACCATAGACTGCACTAAGAATATTGTTACTGTTGGCTTGGATGATATGGTTCATGAGTTTAATTTCTCTAAATTTAGTAAACAACATCGTGAGGAAGAATTACCTAGTAAGGATGAGATTATTGGTCTTGCTTCTATTGCCGTACCTCCTAGTGACCCTTTAGAACACTATTTGCTAGACCACGAAAATGATATGTTCATGAATGAAAGAAGGGAAATAGATGAGGTATTCTTTAAATAGGAACCTATTCTGAAACACAATTTGCCTGTTGAAATTTTAGGGGATCCTCCTCCACCCATGGGTGATCCCGTGTTTGAGCTTAAACCTTTGCCTGATAATCTTAAATATGCTTATCTTGATGAAAAGAAGATATATCATGTTATTATTAGTGCTAACCTTTCAGAGCATGAAGAAGAAGATTATTGAAAACTCTGAAGAAGCATCGTGCTGCTATTGGATATACTCTTGATGATCTTAAGGGCATTAGTCCCACTCTATGCCAACATAAAATAAATTTGGAAGTAGATGCCAAACCACTTCGTGATCCTCAATGATGTCTGAATCCTAAAATGAAAGAAGTGGTAAGAAAAGAAATACTAAAGCTTCTGGAGGCAGGTATAATCTATCCCGTTGCTGATAGTGAGTGGGTAAGTCCTGTCCATTGTGTCCCTAAGAAGGGAGGTATTAATGTTGTTCCTAATGATAAAGATGAATTGATTCCACAAAGAATTACCACAGGTTATAGGATGGTAATTGATTTCCGCAAATTAAATAAAGCTACTAAGAAAGATCATTACCCCTTACCTTCTATTGATCAAATGCTAGAAAGATTATGCAAACATACACACTATTGCTTTCTAGATGGTTATTCTGGATTCTCTCAAATACCTTTGTCGGCTAGAGATCAATCAAAGACTACTTTTACATGCCCTTTTGGTACTTTCGCTTATAGACGTATGCCTTTTGGTTTATGTAATGCACCTTCTACCTTTCAAAGATGCATGATGGCTATATTCTTTGACTTTTGTGAAAAGATTTGTGAGGTTTTCATGGACGACTTTTCCGTCTATGGTTCCTCTTTTGATGATTGCTTGAGCAATCTTAATCGAGTTTTGCAGATATGTGAAGAAACTAATCTTGTCTTGAATTGGGAAAAGTGCCACTTTATGGTTAATGAAGGTATTGTCTTGGGGCATAAAGTTTCTGAAAGAGGTATTGAAGTTGATAAAGCCAAGGTTGATGCTATTGAAAAAATGCCATGTCCCAAGGACATCAAAGGTATAAGAAGTTTCCTTGGTCACATCGGATTTTACAGGAGGTTCATTAAGGACTTCTCAAAAATTTCTCGGCCTCTGACTAATTTAATGCAAAAATATATACCATTTGTCTTTGATGATGATTGTGTAGAAGCATTTGAAATACTTAAGAAAGCATTAGTCTCTGCACCTATTGTTCAGCCACCTGATTGGAATTTACCCTTTGAAATTATGTGTGATGCTAGTGATTATGCTGTAGGTGTTGTTCTAGGGCAAAGAGTTGATAAGAAATTAAATGTTATTCATTATGCTAGTAAGACTCTAGACAATGCTCAAAGAAATTATGCTACTACTGAAAAAGAACTCTTAGCAGTTGTATTTGCTTGTGATAAGTTCAGATCTTATATTGTTGATTCTAAAGTAACTATTCAAACTGATCATGCTGCTATTAAATATCTTATGGAAAATAAAGATGCTAAACCTAGACTTATTAGATGGGTTCTCTTGCTACAAGAATTTGATTTGCATATTGTTGATAGAAAGGGAGCTGAGAACCCCGTTGCAGACAACCTATCTAGGTTAGAAAATATTCTTGATGGCCCACTACCTATTAATGATGACTTTCCTGATGAACAATTAAATGTTATAAGTACTTCTCGTAGTACACCATGGTATGCTGATTATGCTAATTATATTGTTGCTAAGTTTATACCACCTAGTTTCACATACCAGCAAAAGAAAAAGTTTTTCTATGACTTGAGACATTACTTTTGGGATGACCCATATCTTTATAAAGGAGTAGATGGTGTTATTAGGTGTTGTGTACCTGATCATGAATAGGAACAGATCCTACGCAAGTGTCATTCTGAGTCTTATGGAGGACACCACGCTGGAGATAGAACTGCACATAAGGTATTGCAATCTGGTTTTTATTGGCCTACTCTCTTCAAGGATGCCCGTAAGTTTGTCTTGTCTTGTGATGAATGTTAAATAATTGGTAATATTAGTAGACGTCAAGAAATGCCTATGAATTATTCACTTGTTATTGAACTGTTTGATGTTTGGGGCTTTGATTATATGGGACCTTTTCCTGCCTCTAATGGATACACACATTTTTTAGTTGTTGGTGATTACGTTACTAAGTGGGTAGAAGCTATTCCAACTAGTAGTGCTGATCACAACACTTCTATTAAAATGCTTAAAGAAGTTATTTTCCCAAGGTTTGGAGTCCCCAGATATTTAATGATTGATGGTGGTTCACACTTTATTCATGGTGCTTTCCGTAAAATGCTTGCTAAATATGATGTTAATCATAGAATTGAGCAATAGAGAGCTCAAATTAATTTTGCAAAAGACTGTTAATAGGTCTAGAAAGAATTGGTCTAAGAAACTTGATGATGCATTATGGGCTTATAGAACAGCATACAAAAATCATATGGGTATGTCCCCATATAAAATGGTATATGGAAAAGCATGTCACTTACCTCTCGAACTAGAACACAAGGCATATTGGGCTATTAAAGAGCTCAACTATGATTTTAAACTTGCCGGTGAGAAGAGGTTATTTGATATTAGCTCACTTGATGAATGGAGAACCCAAGCTTATGAAAATGCCAAGTTATTTAAAGAAAAAGTTAAAAGATGGCACGACAAAAGGATACAAAAGCGTGAGTTTAATGTAGGTGATTATGTACTGCTATACAACTCTCGTTTAAGATTTTTTGCAGGAAAACTTCCCTCTAAATGGGAAGGCCCCTACGTCATCAAGGAGGTCTACCGTTCCGGTGCCATAAAAATCAACAACTTCGAGGGCACATATCCGAAGGTGGTAAACGGTCAAAGAATTAAACATTATACCTCACGTAATCCCATAAATGTTGAAACCAATATTATTGAAACCGTAACCCCGGAGGAATACATAAGGGACACTTTCCGGAACGTTTCAGACTCCGAAAAGGAATAGGTATGTGGTACGGTAAGTAAACCGACTCCAAAACAACTTTTAAGGCAATATTCCTCCGTTTTGGAATATTTAGAAAAATAGAAAAATAAGTAGCAGTCCGGGAAGGGCACGAGGGCCCCATGAGGGTGGTGGGCGCGCCCTACACCCTAGGCGCGCCCCCTACCTCGTGAGCGCCTCGTGTGCCCTCCGGACTCCATTTTCTTGCACATTACGTATTTTGGTCGGTAAAAATTCATTATATATTCTCCTGAAGGTTTTGACTTCCGTATCACGCAAAAATCTCCTGTTTTTGTTTCGAGTTGTTTTACTGACTGATCTAGGTTATCATGACGGCCCCAAGCGCCTCCAAGGACAAGTTCTTCAAGAAGGTCATCAACCCTTACCTCACGTAGGTGCTGCGACACCCACAAACCATTGAGTTGCGTGATGGGTTGCTGCACATCCGTGATTAAGAGGGACCAAAGGGGACTGGAAGCATAGAGACGAGGCTCGAAGCATTGGAGCAACAAGTTTTCAAGTGCCAGGGGATGGTGGAGTGTGGAATTAACGCTAGCCACACGATGCTTGCGGAGTTCACTAACAATTACAAGCCGGATTCCAAGAACACCGAGGAAGCCATGTTCAAGCTATATGAGAAGATCGAGCACCTCCAAGCCCAAGTGTCGGTGTCAAAACCGGCGGATCTCGGGTAGGGGGTCCCGAACTGTGCGTCAAGGCCGGATGGTAACAGGAGACAAGGGACACGATGTTTTTTACCCAGGTTCGGGCCCTCTCGATGGAGGTAATACCCTACTCTTGCTTGATTAATATTGATGATATGGGTAGTACAAGAGTAGATCTACCACGAGATAAAGGAGGCTAAACCCTAGAAGCTAGCCTATGGTATGATTGTTGTGTATATATTGTATCTCTATCGACTAGCCTGGCCTCGGTTTATATAATGCACCGGAGGCCTAGGATAACAAGAGTCCTAGCCGAATACGCCGGTGGGGAGAAGTCCTTGTCTTGATCGCCAAGTCTTGTGGAATCTTCCTTGTATGCGGTAGCCGTCCGAACTGGCCCATGAGTATACGGCCACGGGGGTCCTCGGCCCAATCTAATAGATCGGGAGACGACGTGGTGAGTACCCCCTAGTCCAGGACACCATCAATGGCCCCCTGAACCAGTCTTCAAGTTAGGGACGCTCCTTGATTCTTCCAAACTGTTCTTCATCTTCGGTTGCCGGTCTTGAAAACTGGTTCAACAAATCTTCTTTATCTTCGATCTTGAGGATCGCCGAAATGCATTCAACGAGTTTACACGTCGGGTATCCGAGGAGCCCCTTTAAGTTTCCAGCCTTTATCAATGCCTTGTTTATTTTTATGCCACACCTCGGGTTTGAAGTTGTTCCCGGGAGGCAGGGTCCTCTTGTGTCCGAGCTCCAACGCCGGACTGCATTCGAGGTATCTTTTGCAGCCGAGCACCAACGCCGGACCGCTTCCCAGCTCTAGCGCCGAAATGTATCCGAGCTCTAACGCCGGACTGTATATTCGAGCTCCAACGCCGAAATATATACGAGCTCCAACGCCGGACCGTGTCCAGGCTCCAATGCCGGACTATATCCGAGGTGTCATATCACCTTGGTTCCAAAAAGTTGAAGGAGTTTAGCCGAGCTTAATGCCGGAAATGCCCTCTATGGAGCCAGCCACTAGCGCCCGAGCTTTATGCCGGACTGCTTCCGAGGTGGTGCACCACCCCGACTATGGGCCGATTTTTTGTCAATATTTTTTATTGGTGCAATTTATTCTCTGCCGAGATATATAGCCAGTAGCCCTCAAGGTGTGTATCGGTCTAAAACCCGAGATGCGCATGAAGGATGACATAAGACCGCTGATCCCAGTAGCCGCTGAGACTTAGGTTGATTTGCAAAATCGGCCTGAGGATCAAGTCCTAGCTCGGCAGAATACTTCGGGACACAAAAGCGGCGTGCTCAGTCCTCAAGACTCAGGTTGGGTGCGGCCGACCAACCTGAGGATCAAAATCTCCTCGGAGACTATATTGCACATAAAATTTTCTGCATTGGACAAGCAATGCAGTAGCCCCCGAGACACTGGTCGGGTGGCAACACCAGATCAGGGGATCGATGTGCCCCTTTAATATTTGTAAATAATAAGCCCGAAGCCCAGTAGCCCCCGAGCCTTAATGCAGGCACGGGTGGCCAAATTAAGGATCAATATCCATAGTAAAATCACAAATTATGTGTAATGACTCTATGTATCCAAGTACTTACGTCATTAATGCTCGGATCCGCATTGTACAAAACTTTGTTGACCGACCATCGGCTTCCACCTCCTTGGCCAGTAGCCGAGGAGTGTTTGTCCTACTTTATAAAGCCTTTATGAGGGCAAAGATTTACGACAAACAAGGCAATCTGGCCACACGGTTTTATAAACAAAGGTACGCAGAGAGATATGTTATATTACTATTTAACAGAAGAAATGTATTCCAAAGAAAATAGTCCCGCTATCGGTTCCTTTCTTTGGGTTGTCATGCTAAGCATGATCATGAAACCTCAGCTCGAATGTAAGAGCAAAATATCGAGGATTTAGTTTGGGAGGCCAGTTTATAGCCCCCGGTAGTGTTCGGCGACAGTCGAGGTCAAGCCGTAAACACTTCGGCCAATGTTATGAATGGCCCGTCATAGTCATCAGATCGCTGACCAGTTTACGCTTATTGTGACAGTCAGTTTTCGGCTTTCTCCACTAAGGTGCTTAACCATGTGAGCTGGAAGCACAATCGCAGTGGTTCTCCCTTTGCACGCCTAGCCGAACAAAATGGAACGTAGGAAGCAAGTGCAGGAGCCGGGCAACCCAACTATTGACCGAAGACACAATTCGAAACCGATGCATATATAGCAATATCTAAGAATGTTTTTGCCGAATCCCTAAAGGTGTCCGGCGTTGCACTACGAGACTAATGCTGGAAAAGCACAAATAGTTTAAAAGTGCCAAAAAGCTTTGAAAACCAAGAAACATTAGTAAAAACAGGACGTCCGAACAAGATCAAGTGTTCGGTGCCAATGCGAAAATTGGTCTTAGAAAAAGGAAGTGCTTCTGCCGTCCTTTAACATGACACATCCTATGTCAAGACTTCGAGCGGGTCAGCATACGGCTTCAACCTCCTATCCCGAGGGCGGAGTACTTCTCATTAGGCCAGTTTAGCAAACTAAACTCTAGCGGCTTTGAGAGAGATATTAGGATCCCCGGCTAGTGACCGCACACTCGCGTCGAAAAAAGGAGTGATAAATAATAATAATAGAACTTTGCAACGACTGAGAAGAAGAACACTTATTATAAAACGGCTCAAATAAACTTAAGAGCCCCCAAGTGACTTGGGTAGAAGAATGATTGCATGTACCGAAGTACTTATATCATATCTATGTTCAACCGAACTTTAAACGCGTCTTAACCGACTGTCGGCTTCTCCCTTTTCGGTTAAGGACCGAAAAGTGTTATGTACTCCATCGGTCGAGAATATCGACGGTGTTTCCAATAACCAGGCAATCAGGCCATAAGGCTGTAACAGACAAAGTGTGCTCAGGGAACTTATGCTATATTACTGTGAAGAGTAAGAAGCATCTTCTAAGAAAATAGTACCCCCACTGATACCTTTCTTCGGTGCTCATTGTTATTATGAGACTTGTGCAATAGATTTTTTGTACTCATGAGTTCCGTTGTGTGCCGACCATCATTGAATAACTATAAGAGCGCTAGCTTTCGGCTTCACCCAGTCTGAGGTCCGGCTCGGGTGACCCGATCGTGACAATCGCAGAGGTGCTCCCTTTACTCCCTAGCCGAACAATCGGGAACGTAGGGGTAAACACAGGAGCGAGGCAACCCAGCTTGCAAATCGCTTAAGTCAATGTGGTGCATATTGTGGCATAATACACGAACAAGGAACGAAGTCGTACAAGTATAATCATATGCAACAGGAAAAGCTTCATAAAGGAAGCCCCCAAGTGAACGGGGTATTTGAATTTATGCGTCACAAACAAAGTTTGGACAAGGAAATTTTTTAGAAGCAACTTTTTTTCCAAAAAAGTATAATGCTTGGTCGAACCGAATGCAAGTTAGAAATTGAAGCTTTGAGCATGAAAGCGACTTAGCTGGTTAATGTGTTCGGTATTGATGACGCGGTCCGAGCTTGATGCGGGGCAAGGTTCCATCCCTCAAGCCGGTCCCGAGGTGGCGGAGCGGAGAGCTTGACACGCCGAAGTGGTGACATAGCACGATCAATGCAGACCGGCAAAGTGACGCTGAAGTCCCCGGATCATTTTCCTGTGCACAAAAAATAGTGCAAACCGGAGATAATAGTAATAATGATAATTAAAAAAATCGTTGCATATATAATTTATGCAAAGTGAGTAATAAAAGAAATATGTCCTGGCGCCAAAGTCAAGTTGATGCATGGCGTCGGCGTGATGCGGTAAAGGCGTGGCAAAGCCTGAATTCGCAGATCGGTCCGAGCTCCGAGTGCGGCGTTCGCCGAACTATGTACGGAAACTAACCGAACCACCATGCAACTGTCGTTAATGCAGCCACCATTTGATAGACCTGTGTACATATGACGGGCAAACCAGAGTAATAATTCCTTGGGAAAAATGAACCCAAACAAGCAAAAAATACTGGGATTAATAGCACCTGGTTTATTTGTTGCAGCAATCCGAAGGAAGGTGATTCCTAAAATTGGGACCCGCTCCGGACACCCATTGCCTAATGGGCGATAAAACGACGGCATGGCAATGTTGGTAAAGGTTGACTCGCCGAGGCAAAGCCCTCTACCCAGCTAACGTGATGGAGCTGGTCGGCTAGTGACGCCGAAGTGTGCGGAGTAGGTTGATGAAGAGATGGCGAAGCCCCCGGTCCAGCCGAGATGTCGAAGCCTCGATGTCAGCCGATGAGTCGAAGTAGGTCGGCGTGATGGACACCAGCTTGAAGAAGCAATAGTGCGGCCCTGTCGATGCAGGTTGTGACGTGGTCGATGTCGGCTTGATGAAGCGACCGTGCGGCGATGCCGGTATTGCCCGCTCCGTGTAATCCGTGGGGCGGCGATGTTGGTGATGATTTATCCTTCGCGATGCCGGGCTCTTGTTCGGCTTGCCGAGATGATGATCCGAAGAAGTTGAGCTCGGCTCAACAAAGTGACGCCGTGTCTAGCGCAGGTCGGCAGTCGTGGAGTAATATTGCCGGACTGGTTTGACACCAGCATGATGTTGAAGATCATGTTCAAAAGATCTTACAGTTAGTGGGATGTGTTCGGGAACAAAACACAATACCCCATACAAAACTTCCTTCAAAAGGGATGTCCGAAATCCTGTTCATAAAAAAGATGAACTCGGGTCGGATTCGTTTTCGCGCAGAAAATAGATCCGAAAAGTGATGCACTAATCGGAAGGTTCCCGGAGTTTGGACGGTCGGATCGAGCCGAAATTTTGAGAGGTGGTAGATATAGGAATTCCGCAGCAGATCAACAGTTGGATCTTCCAAAGGACGTCCGAGCTAGAAGCTGGACACCATGCCCTAAACTCATCCAAATTCCCGTCCAGATTTGACAGGGCTCCGGTATATCGTGGATTGCCAGAGATTCCTCCATCGGAACTCGACGAAATTTTCCAGGGTTGTTGTAGACTCAATTCCGCACAATTCCACCAAAGAGATCGTCAAAGAGATACTCGAGGAGGTGGTGGTGGCAGATACGAGTTCGCTGTCCAGAAAAACAGCACGGTCGCTTGAGGGCAATGTTGAAGTTGAGCCCCCGAGCTCCATAGATGATTCCTCCGCGATCTTGATAGAGATCGGAGTTGATGTTTGATGAAGGCCCTCGTCCGGACTTGGTGATCCAAACATGGGGCACAATTCTTGGTCGAACCAAGGTGACCAGTCGAGCTGGTGACGAAGATGTCGAAGTTGAAGTTGATCTGCAGGTGAGCCATCGATCCTTTTGTCGATCACACAGCGGAACTCTCAATGAAAGCACCAATGTCGGTGTCAAAACCGGCGGATCTCGGGTAGGGGGTCCCGAACTGTGCGTCAAGGCCGGATGGTAACAGGAGACAAGGGACACGATGTTTTTTACCCAGGTTCGGGCCCTCTCGATGGAGGTAATACCCTACTCCTGCTTGATTAATATTGATGATATGGGTAGTACAAAAGTAGATCTACCATGAGATCAAGGAGGCTAAACCCTAGAAGCTAGCCTATGGTATGATTGTTGTGTATATATTGTATCTCTATCGACTAGCCTGGCCTCGGTTTATATAATGCACCGGAGGCCTAGGATAACAAGAGTCCTAGCCGAATATGCCGGTGGGGAGAAGTCCTTGTCTTGATCGCCAAGTCTTGTGGAATCTTCCTTGTATGCGGTAGCCGTCTGAACTGGCCCATGAGTATACGGCCACGGGGGTCCTCGGCCCAATCTAATAGATCGGGAGACGACGTGGTGAGTACCGCCTAGTCCAGGACACCGTCACCAAGTCTATGACCTTCAAAACCAAAACTATGAGTATGAATATAGATTCAAAAGAATGAGTTTGGCTGCAGATTTGAGGATTCCGGAGACTCGATCATCTTTCTATGATGGTGAGCCTATGCCTTGGAAGATGGATGACAAGCCCGCATCATCAACAACACCTTCGCCGTCTCCTGCAACAAACAAGAATTGAGTATCTGGGTATGGGCACTCCCCTTGGCAACTGCCAAGCTTGGGGGAGGTGCCCCGGTATCATATCACAATCACAACTCTTATATTTACTGTTTTTCTTAGTTCGATCCTATTGGTAGTATCTTGATCTAGTAGAATAAAGTTTATGGCATGATCTAGTTTTGAGTTTTGCTTTATGATCTCTCTATGTAATCAAGTCCGTGAGCTATATATAATAAAGATTAGTGTTGAGTCAAGGGCTTGATTATTTTTCCATGATCTTGGGTGAATAAAAGAAAAGAGAAAAAGATTAAAAAGAAACAAAAAGTTCATATTGATCTTATTGAAAGTAATGACTTCACATAGAAAGAGTATGATGATTAAAAGTTGTTGGGAGTTGGCAGACATCTTAAAATAAATAAAGAAAAATCCTCACCAAAGATGAACGCCAGGGGGCCCACACCCTGCTCACGAGGGTGGGGGGCGCGCCCCCCTAGGGCATGCTCCCTACCTCTTGGGCCCTCTGATGGCTCTCCGATGCCCATCTTCTCCTATATGAGGTGTTTCGATGAGAAAAAAATAGGGAGGAACTTTTCGGGATGAGACTCCGCCGCCACGAGGCGGAACCTTGGCGGATCCAATCTAGAGCTTCGGCAGAGCTGTTCTGCCGGGGAAACTTCCCTCCCAGAGGGGGAAATCATCACCATCGTCATCACCAACGCTCCTCTCATCGGGAGAGGGCAATCTCCATCAACATCTTCACCAGCACCATCTCATCTCCAAACCCTAGTTCATCTCTTGTATCCAATTCTTGTCTCAAAGTCCGGGATTGGTGCTAGTAGGTTGCTAGTAGTGTTGATTACTCCTTGTAGTTGATGCTAGTTGGTTTAATTGGTGGAAGATCATATGTTCAGATCCTATATGCATATTATTACCCCTCTGATTATGAACATGAATATGCTTTGTGAGTAATTACGTTCTTTCCTGAGGACAAGGGAGAAGTCTTGCTATGAGTAGTCATGTGAATTAGGTATTCCTTCGATATTTTGATAAGATGTATGTTGTCTAGCCTCTAGTGGTGTTATGTGAATGTCGACTACATAACACTTCACCATTATTTGGGCCTAGAGGAAGGCATTGGGAAGTAATAAGTAGATGATGGGTTGCTAGAGTGACAGAAGCTTAAAACCTAGTTTATGCGTTGCTTCGTAAGGGGCTGATTTGGATCCATATGTTTCATGCTATGGTTAGGTTTACCTTAATACTTTTGTTGTAGTTGCGGATGCTTGCAATAGAGGTTAATCATAAGTGGGATGCTTGTTCAAGTAAGAACAGCACCCAAGCACCGGTCCACCCACATATCAAATTATCAAAGTATCGAACGCGAATCATATGAACATGATGAAAACTAGCTTGACGATATTCCCATGTCTCCTCGGGAGCGTTTTTCCTATTATAAGAGTTTGTTCCGGCTTGTCCTTTGTTACAAAAGGATTGGGCCACCTTGCTGCACTTTGTTTACTTTTGTTACTTGTTGCTCGTTACAATTTATCCTATCACACAACTATCTGTTACCACTTATTTCAGTACTTGCAGAGAATACCTTGCTGAAAACCGCTTATCATTTCCTTCTGCTCCTCGTTGGGTTTGACACTCTTACTTATCAAAAGGACTACGATAGACCCCCTATACTTGTGGGTCATCACCGGTGCACCGCCTGCTCCGTCGTCGTCAGCGCGCCAGGTCGCAAGTCGTGATGGGGCTCTAGCCGGATGCTCAGATCCCTCGCACTCCCAGTCGGACTGCCGACTGGCTGGAGGTGGCGGCCGAGTGGCTTGAGGCCTGGAGGGCGCTGCATCTCAGGCGGGTGCCGGACCGCGCTGGAGTTTGCCAAGTCCTGGTATTCGGATCTGAGTCTGGCGCTGCTGGCCACTTTCCGGCAGGAGGCCGGGCCCGAGCTGGAGGCTGTGCGCGATGAGCTCATCAAGCGCGTGGCGGCCCTTGCCGAGTACGCCGACACCGGTGTCTTCATTCTGGAGCGGGACGAAGACGGTGCTGAGGTGCCTCCCTCCTGGTTCGGGCTGAACCTGCAGGAGGGGGAGGACTCGGCGGAGGAGGTTACCTCCAGCGATGAAGGCGAGGAAGACGAGGACGAGAAACGCAAGGATGTCACACCGGAT
The DNA here is from genome assembly GCF_018294505.1 of Triticum aestivum. Classification (NCBI taxonomy): domain Eukaryota; kingdom Viridiplantae; phylum Streptophyta; class Magnoliopsida; order Poales; family Poaceae; genus Triticum; species Triticum aestivum. The sequence goes on along the minus strand of NC_057800.1, from coordinate 151,372,366 downwards.
GCTAGAGCGACCAGCCATCCTCAGCCTAATCGGGCCTTGACCAACGAGCCGCAGGAGACCACGATGACTGTTGTTGGCCCCGACCAAGTTGAGACCCTCCAACCGGATGCTCCACCAGCCAGCGCCTCTGCCTTCGCCGACCTGTTGACGCCTCCCGCAGCGCCCCTGGCCTAGGCGGCCATTTATCTTTCAAGGTTTTTCTGTCTCACACTTTGAACAAACAAGTTAATTGTGCGCAGTTCCACCCGCTGGGGGTGTAATTCAAACTTTGTTGAATGCTGGCCATGAGCCTTTTGTTGTGTAAATAACTTATTTTCACACATGCTTGTGCTCTGGCCGGGTTCCGGCTTGGTTTTGCATTTGCCCTTTTTGGCATTTTCCCTTGCCGCCTTCCTTTGGCTGCCGCCCTGCCAGCCGGACAACCGCTCTGTAGTCTGTGGCCAGGTCAGGGACTTGGCCGTCTAGGATAGACAAGATACTTCAGCCATCTAGAGCGTAGCTAGTCAAGCGAGAAGCCAGCCGGCCGACTGCTGGGCAGCCGGACGGATGAGGCGAGGGGCCATCTCAGCACAAGTCGGCGTTCTTTCTTGGTCGTTTTTCGCATGGACAACATTTCCGGCCTTTAGCTCTTGCCAGCTGGACAGTCGCGCCGCGAGCTATAGCTGAGGTGAAGAGAGGGCACAACTGTCGGCACACTACTTAGCCGACTTCAGGTGGTGCCGACTTGGGCCAAGGCGGCAAGCCCCGGGCCTGGCTAACCGGACCTGGTGCAGGGCGAAAGAATGAAATGTTACATTCATGGGCGAATCTTATCATATAGATAAAAGGTAGCCCCCGAGTGTGCATCGGGGGACCTGCTGTCTTTGCTTAATACAAAAGGTAGCGTGGTACATACTGCATCAACTTTAAAATCGTCGGAGAAGGTTCATGTTCCATGGTCGCTCCGTTTCCTTGTTGGAATCATCCCTCTTGCGTGCCTTGGGCTTTTGTGCGTCAATGAGGTAGTAGGAGTGGTTGCCCAGGGCCTTGTTGATGATGAAAGGCCCCTCCCAAGGAGCCGAGAGCTTGTGCTGGCTGGCTGTTCGCTGGATCAGCCGGAGCACAAGGTCCCCTTCATGGAAGGATCGTGGCCTAACCTTCCGGCTGTGGTAGCGGCGCAACCTCTAGTGGTAGATGGCGGACCGGCTGAGTGCCAACAGCTGGGTCTCTTCCAACAGATCAACTCCGTCTTCTCGCGCCTCCTTCGCTTCCACCTCCATGTAGATGGTGATGCAAGGCGAGTCAAACTCGATGTTAGTTGGGATGACAGCCTCAGCCCCGTACACAATGAAGAAGGGAGTGAAGCCGGTTGCTTTGTTCGGCGTAGTCCAGAGACTTCAAAGGACGGTCGACAGCTCCTCGATCCAGCAGCCGGCCGAGCGCTCTAGCAGCTCGACCAGTCTGGGCTTGATGCCGGATAGGATGAGGCCATTTGGTCGCTCCACCTGGCCGTTTGACCGCGAATGCGCAATGGATGCTAAGTCTAGTTGGATGCCCTGCCTCGCGTAGAAACGAGCCAAGGCGCCTTTGGCGAAATTTGTGCCGTTGTCGGTGATGATGCTGTGCGGGATGCCATATCGGACGGTGATATTCGCAATGAAGGTCACAACAGTTGGACCATTCCTTGGACCATGTAGGTGCTGGTGAAGTTGCGGATGAAGACATCGGCGAAGTGTAGCTAGTTGTTGACGCTGTAGGGATTGATGCCATTTAGCCATGTCCGGGACGTGCCTTGGAGCATGAGCGGAACATACTTCACGTCAATGCGCTTGTTGATGTTTGCTATGCTGGCGGCCGTGGAGTAGTCGACCAGCCAGTCCTCCGGCCTCATGGAGCCATTGTACTTGGGGGTGTCTCGAGGAAGCGAGAACCCTTTGGGGAAGGGCTCGTCGCGAATGCGGGGGCCGAAGCACGCTGGGCTGATTGCATCTTCTTCTTCTACGAACAGGGACCGAGAAAGCCACTTGATCTGGTGGCGCGCGTCATTCTCTCTGACTCCTTCACGGGGGCCCATTCGGCCTTCGAGAGTCGGATGATCGATAGGCGGCGAGGAGGAGCGCCTCTCCCAACAAGGAGGAGACGGACGGTCGTCCCGCCGGTTCTCTGCTCGTGGGCTGCCATGCTAGTCGCACATAATCGTGAGGCGAGTGTGCCGGTTGCGGCTAGTAGCCGGCTCTGGGTCTTGTTGACCGCAAGCACCGCCTGTTAGGGACCGGGAGGTCGCCCCATTCAAAGGCGTGGGGGAGGTTTTCGGCCTGCCTGTGAGCCGCCATCGTGCGGTGGCATGCGTCTTGCTGCGTGGTCGCAGCATCGAGGAGTTCGTTGAGGCGCGCCATCTGGCTGCGGTACTCATCGCCCTCCAAGTGATCCAACTCTTCTGCTGCCGCCTTGGCGGCTCGCAAGTTCTCCACTGGGGTAGCATAGATGGGGCATCCGGCTCCCAGCATGCGGACGAACTCGACAAACTCGCAGCACAGAAAGACACAAGATTTATACTGGTTCAGGCCACCGTTGTGGTGTAATACTCTACTCCAGTGTGGTGGTGGTGGATTGCCTCCAGGGCTGATGATGAACAATACAAGGGGAATGAGAGCCTCCTGAGGTTGAGGTGTTCTTGTGCTTGGCTAACTTGTGTGGTTATGGATGGTCTAAAATGGTCCTCTGGTCCGTTTTGGTCCGTTCCTGCCTATGGTGGTGGCTAGTCCTATTTATAGAGGCCCTGGTTCTCTTCCCAAATATTGAGCGGGAAGGGAGCCAACAACGGCGGGCAAATTTGAAGGGGGACAGCTAGTACAATCTATCCTGACAAAGGCGGTCTCCGCCTGCGAAAGGATCTGGTGGTGACGCCGCCTTGGGCTCCACGACGACCTCCGTCTTGATGTCCTTCTGGTCCTAGTCTTGTTGCATCGATATGGCAACCTTTGCTTGATGCCTCGGTACTCCTCGCCTGTGCAGGCCTCCTTAGCACAAAAGAGGAAACAAGGACGCTGCGTGCGCTGGCGCCCACTTGGTGCCGATCGTCATGGCTCACGTCACGAGAGCCTCGTGAGGTTTGCCTCGCCTTGATATCTCCACTCCTCGTGAGCTTGCCTGACTAGGCCACTCCAGAGGAGGTCTTGTGTCATCCGCCTCGCGAGGCTTGGCCCCTCGCGAGGGTCTTGGATGCCTTGTTGATGAAGATGGGCCGTACGGCCTGCTGGCATAGTGATGCAGCGGGCCACAGGCAGGCAAGTCTGGGGACCCCCGTTTCTAGAACGCCGACAGTAGCCCCCGGGCCCAAGGTGCGCTCGGGCTTGGCTTCGCGGCGAAGCCAAGGGTCAAGTACGGAGCACCGCAGGCCCCCAAAAGCCTGTGGCCTCGGTTGACGTGTGGCGGTTGATTGGACGTGGGCGTCTCCGCTTCCCCATGCTGCCTCGACAACTGCATGACTTGAAAAAAGGCTGGCGCAGGCAGCACTTGCCTTCATTGCTTCTTCCTCGCCTTGCTCCAGATCCCCTTCCTTGCTCTCTGTCACCGCTATCTCCAGATCCCCTCCAATCTCATCCCGCAGCTGCGATCCATGGCACCGCGCAAGGCCAAGGCTTCCTCAGTGCCGGCTTGGTATGAGCCGGCCCTTGAGGCACCCTCCATCACAGAGAAGAGCCTCGCCTCCGTGCGCCTGCTGACGGCGAGCGAAAGTAATGAGTGGGGGGAGACCAAGCTCCAGCTTGCCTCCGACGTGCCGGAGCCCGAGGAAAGCACCTTCTTCCCCTTCTTCTCGAGCAGTGTCGCCGTCGCTTGGTTCCTCCCTTCTATGATTTCTTTTACGAAGTCCTCGACCACTACGGGCTACAGGCGTTGCATCTTCATCCCAACTCTGTCCTCCTCCTGTCCATCTTTGCCTACTACTGTGAGGCGTACCTGGGCGTGATGCGTCCGTGGCGCTCCTGCACCATTTCTTCTTCCTCCGTGTCAGCGAAGGTCACATCTCCGGATGCGCCAACTTCGTCGCATCCGGCAAGGCCAACTTGATCTCGAGCACTGGGAAGAGGGACGACAACATTCGGTCCAAATGGGTCATGATGGATGCTAAGTGCGTATATCCGCGTCTGGTGTTTCCTACGATGGCGCCCTCTCTCCACGGGGGGTGGCCCAGGTCGAAGCTTGCTGATGAGCGGGCATCGTCTGTGTTGGGGCAGATGGTGACCGACCTGAAGCCAGGCAACACGAGGGCGGCGAAGGTTACAGGGGTCATGCTTCTGAGGGAGTTCTTGACACTGCGAGTAGTCCCACTCCAGGCGTGTGCACGCCCCCTGTGGGAGCTTGAAGAAGAGGGGAACAAGACCCGCCTGAGGTCGGGGGCCCTGCCTGACGATGAATTGGCCGTTGTTCTGCGCCTCATAGTCGGGGACAACTAGGAGTACCCACCAAGCGCCTTCGTCCCTTGTTCCAGCGTAGGGATCGGGAGGAATTCGTCGCCTCCAGGCCGACCTTTGACGCGCGTGGGTTGGTGCCGCCGGCGCTCCTGGGAATCCCCGCGGCACCGAAACCGACGGAGGTGTCTTCTGACGAGCCCCGCAGGAAGGGGGAAGAGGAGGTGGACCCGGAGAAGACTCTCGAAGAGGTGGGGGAGACTTCCCCTCTGAGCAAGGTCGAGATCCTCCGCGCCCTTCCTGACGATGCTGAGGCCGACATCCACCAAAGGGAGAGGGAGCAGCCCCCCATCCCGACGAGGGGTAGGTCATCGTTGGTGCCTCGTGATGCCGCCTCTGCCCTGATGCTGTCAGGTTTCAGGCTTCTTAAGCGAAAGTATGTCATGGTGGATTAGTAAGTGTCTCAAGCTTCACCTTGTCCCTGTTTGCACTTTTTATTTCCTAATGCTGGCCCTTGGTTGATCAGGCCGACGTCTCTACGAAGAAGATGAAGGAGGATGCAGCGTCCATGCCTCCTTCCTCAGAGAAAGGGGGTAGCAGCGCCCGCATCTCCCAAGCCCCGTCGTCCTCGCAGGGCAAAGAGGAGCATCGCCACGTGGAACCAACCCCCATGGCCCTGCCAGCTCCGGAAGTGCCGGCGCCTGGCGCGGCCGATGAGGTTCCAGCTGCTCCTGAAGTCGCGGTTTCCCAGGCCCTGGTGATGATGTCGCCTCCTCCCACTGCTGCACCTCCACTTCCAGGTTCTTCTACTCCTGCTACTACTCTGGAGCGTGCTCTCTCGGAGATGACCCGGCTACAGGCGGATCTCCTGGGCATAGACCCACGCCTTGTGGCCGGGCGCCTGGAGCTGGCCTCAGGCTGGCTCCATTCCGACCTTGCGGTTCGCGCGGTGCTGGGCCAGGCCGCTGTGGATTCTGAGAAGGAGAAGCAGAGTGCCGCCAACACCGCAGCCGATCGTGAGATGGCGTTGAAAGACGCCGAGGCCATCCGTGACCGCTGCTAGGTGCTGGAGGACGAGCTGCAGGGTTTGCGCGCCAAGCACGCTGAAGAAGCACGCTGCCACCCAGCAAAGGAGGAGGAAATGAAGGCCCGAGAGGACGCTGTCAAGAACTGTGATGCTGAGCTGGCGGAGTTGGGGCGGACGCAGGCCGCCGAGCGCAACCGGTTGGAAGAGCGGGAGGCGAGGGAGGCCGAGCTCGACGCCAAGGCATGAGTCCTGACCGAAGACCGTGCGGCCTTTGCCGATCTCGAGAAGAGGTCCCGCAAGGCACTGAAGACGCTCTACGAGCACGTCCTGGAGAAGTCGCTGGCTGCCGACGAGGACGTCCCCGCCTGGCTACTTCCTCTCTTGGTGCAGGCACTCGAGGAAGTCATTGATGGCATCGGTCCTATGGCGGAGGCGGAAGCTCGCGTCCTATCTTCAGCTGCGTTGACTCGCGTCTTTAGCCACCTGCACCTTCGCGACCCCAGCGCTTGCCTTGACGGGCTGCTAGAGCCTGTGACTGAAGACCAATACGAGGCTGCCACCGCAGCCGTGCAAGGTCAGGTGAAAAATTTCCGCGGCTTTGTCTCCCCTCCTCTGTCTGGTGATGTCGCCGATCTTGCGGCTGGTGGTGAAGGTGAAGACAACATCGCTCACGAGGTAGCTCCTTTCGCAGGTGATGGCAGCATCCGGGGGTGACCTGTGGCTACCCTCCTATTTCATTCCTGCAACATGCATTAGGCCTCAGGGTTAGACTTTTCATTTGATCTCGTGAAGACAATGTGTGAGGACAATGTGTTTGTAATATTTGCTTCGAGATTTTGCGGTTTCCTTCCTATTTGCTTTGCGTTCTGCGTCGGCAGAGCCTGGCGCCGCGCATACCTCAACCGCCATTGGGCCAACCGAAGACCAGGACGGACCAAGGAGTGAGGGGCTACGTGACCAGTTAGGCTCCTGAGTTGCGATGCTCAGGAGTCCCCCTTGATGCGCAAACAGCTTATAGGGAGAGTTTGTGAGGATAGACTGATGTTCTACGTCGGCAGGGCCTGGCCCCGCGCATACCTCAACCGCCATTGGGCCGACCGGAGACTAGGACGGACCAAGGAGTGAGGGGCTACGTGACTAGTTAGGCTCCTGAGTCGTGATGCTCAGGAGTCCCCCTTGACGCGCAAACAATTTCCATACCTGCCCTCGCCACGGCCTCGGGAGGGGCGCACGATGCCCAGGTCCGGGAGACCTGGTTGGGTGGCGTGCGCTTGGGTGTGGTCCAAGCGCAACCCCCGTGCCCAGCCCCCTCACGCGGCTCTCCCGAGGGGAGGCATTGCGGTGAGGCCGGACGCTGAGCTCTGGGCTCCCTGAGCTTGGTACGACCATGGGGCTGCCCTCAGTTGTTTATCACCAGCGCGGAGCATAGTGCTTCCTCTTGTGCACGTGCATAGCCGATCCTCGGCGGTGTAGATGGCCAGCGCGGAGCATGGTGCTTCCACTTGTGCGTGGGGGGGGGGCCCCCCTCCGGGAGGAGCCCCCGGGGCGTGTACAACCCCGCCCTGACACGTGGCTTGCACGACAGGGCTGCGAGGTGTATCTGGCACTCGTGAGCCAGCGCGGGACTCATGAGGCCCTACCTCAAGGCGGGTTGCGCCTGGTCTTGAGTCTTGGTGACTGTGTGTTCCTGCAAGGCGGTTAGGTGCAAGCACTCTACGTCCTCAGGTCACGGACCTTGAGCGAGCTCAGCCGCCGCTAGTATGCCAGGTCGCGATGCCGTGGTCAAGGCCATGGGGTGAGGGCTGGAGAGCCAGTAAGAGCTCCTGAGTCACGATGCTCAGGAGCCCCCCTTTTAACGCATGAGCGAATTGCATGGGGTGAATGTATCCACGGCGGGTGGCAATCGAGCAGGCGATAACCGTAGGCAGGTTAAGCAGGGAAGTCAGATCAGCTTGGGTAAATGGAGGAATATACATGCCACTGGGTCTAGCCCGAGCGGCTTGGGGATGATGCAGCCCGAAGGGCGCCCCCAACAAGGCAAGCTAAAGATATGAGCAAAAGGGATACATGCCGCAGGGACGGACCCACACGGCCTGGGAATAATGCAGCCCAAGGGGCGCTCCCAGCTTAAACTAGCTTGGAAGATGTCACCTAGTTCAATAGACGAAGCAGAGTTGGTGCAGCTGAAGGCGTGCATAGAAGAAAGGACTCCTCATGAGCCACCGGAGCCCTGAGCCTCGGGAGGCTCTGGGGGCTCAGGAGGCTCCCCGAAGACCGTCTCCATTTCCTCCAGGACGGCGCGGTACCTGGCCTCTTGAGCCGCCAGGTCACACCGCATGTTGCGCTGATAGGCCGACGCCACGCTCGGCAAGCCGAGGGGCATGCGAATGTAGCTGTGTGGCGGGCCCTCACAACGGTCCAGACGCGAAGGCTAGAAGCGCTCCTGAGACGCGGCCCTGTTGAGCCCTGGGATGTCGATGCAGACGCGCAGCTCAGCACCCTCGCCTAGGTGGTGAGCTGCGCCCTGTGAGCGGTTGTCGCCGCGCATGGCTCTTGCGTCTTGTAGTTCCTGTGTTGTCTTGGCGATGAACTCCTGAGTGGTGGGCACCCCTTGCCCTATGTTCTCCTGAGGAAAACATGCCGCGTAGCACGCCTCCAAGTGGTGCCCAAGCGCCTCCCTCATGAGGTTGGCAAGGCCTGAGGCCCTCCAGAAGAGAGCCCCTGAGCCCTGCCCGAGGAGGGCGCCGGGCGTGCCTTCCTATGGGATGGAGGGAGGCGCCCCTGGGACGGACACTGATCCTGCCGAGGCTCTCGCCACGATGTCATCCTCCTGAGGTCCTGCGCGGCGCAACTGCCTCTTCTTGGAGATGGCCTCCGGAGGGCCCTCACTTCTGCTATCGGGGTCGTCGATTGCTGCAGTTTGGAAGGCACGCTCGACGGAGGACACCGCATCCCTTTCTTCACATGGGACCGTGATGACCCCACCGCTTCCAGGAATCTTGAGGACATTGTAGTCGTGGTGGGTGACCGCCATGAACTTGGCCAGGGACGGATACCCGAGGATGACGTTGTACGGCAGACGGATGTGGGAGACGTCGAAGTCGATGAGCTCGGTGCGGTAGTTGTCCAGTGTGCCGAAGGTGACAGGTAGGCGGACCTGCCCTATCGGTGTGGTGGAGCCATCGGTCACTCCTGAGAAAGGTTTGGTAGGCTGGAGCTGCTCGTATGGCACTTGGAGGTTGTCGAATGTGTCGACGGACATGAAGTTGAGCCCTGCACCGCCGTCGATGAGGGTCTTGGTAACCTGCACATTGCTGATGACTCGAGAACACAACATCGGGAGGACGCCGGCGGTGGCCGCGCACTTGAGATGATCTGCCGAGTTGAAAGTGATGGCGCACTGGGACCACCTGAGCGGGCGCGCGGCCTCGAGCTTGGAGAGCACCGCGTTCACCTCGCAAGCGAACCATTTGAAGATGCGCTGAGAGGCTGGGGCCTGGGCGCCGCCCAAGATGTAGGCAATTTCACGCGGCTCCTGGAAGCCCCCAACCCCCTTGTCTTGATGATGATCATCGTTCCTTCTTGGTGGCGGTAGCGGGGGAAGACCAGCGTTGCTTTGGGGCCGATCCTCATGAGGCTGGTCCCTCCAGGCCCCCTCGCGAGGATGGTCTTGCCAGTGGTCCTCACGAGGCCTGTCGCGCCATTCCTGGCGCGGGCCACGGTTGTCCCAGCGTCCGCCTCCACGTCCTCCTCTGCGGCCATAGCCCCGGTCACTGCGCTCGGGGCGTCGACCGTAGCGTCCTTCTCGTATGGCTCTGAGCTCTTGGCAGTCGTTGGTGTTGTGGGTGTTCAGGTTGTGGAAAGCGCAGAACGGTCGGCTGTTCTTGGATGACTCGGGCTGATCTCTGCCCCGTTTGGTGTCGGGCTCCGCCTCTAGCACCACTGCTTCCTTGGGCTTCACGTCCTTGGCCTTGGCTTTCTTCTCCTCTGTGCCCACGGCTGGCAGCTCAAGGAGAGAGAGGCGCCCCTCCTCAGCTCTTGCGCACTTGGTCGCCAGGTTGAACAGCTCCTGAGATGTGTAGATCTCCTCGTGGATAGCGAGCTCTTCCTTCATCTTGATGTCACAGACGTCGTTGGAGAACGCAAAGATGATGGACTCATACGTGACCTTGGGGATCTAGAGGCGGGTGTTGTTGAAGCACTGGATGTACTTCTGGAGGGTCTCCCCTGACTGTTGCTTGATACGGCGCAGGTCGCCCGCAGCCGGCGGGCGGTCGCGAGTGCCCTGGAAGTTGGCGACGAAGCGGTCGCACATCTTGTCCCAGGAGGAGATCGAGCCGTGCTGCAGGTTCAGGAGCCAGGAGTGGGCCCCGTCCTTGAGAGCCATGGGAAACCAGTTTGCCATGACTTTCTCGTCGCCGTTGGCTGATTTGATGCTCAGCTCGTAGAGCTGTAGGAACTCCGCGGGGTCGGCGGTGCCGTCGTAGCGAGGAGGCAGATCCGGTTTGAACTTGCCTAGCCAGGCGACGCTGCATAGTTCAGGGGTGAAGGCGCGGCAGCCGGCCGTAGTCATTGGGGCCCGTTTCGGAGGTGGAGCTTGGTCTTGATGAGGTCCGAGCAGCACCACTGCAGGCGGCGCACGGTCTTGACGAGCCGGTGCGGGGAGCGCGGGTGCAGCTCCTCATGGCCGAGGGATTTCTTGGCAGCTTCTCTCTTTGCGCGCGGGCACCAGGCATGGCGGATCACACCGCGGGGCCGCGCGCCTTGGTGCCAAGGCGCCGTCCTTGGGCTGGGGTGGTGGAGGCACGCCTCGGGCCTCATCCCCGTGGCCGGCTGAGGGTGAGGCAGAGAGACGGATAGCGCCGGGGAGTCCCCTGAGGCGCGGACGAGCTCGGCGACGCGGTCGAGCCATTCCTCATAGAGGTCGTTGACTGGGCGGTAGCGCAGGAGTTTGTTTGCGGCAAGGAGTGCGACCCACGCCTCCATGGGAGCGTGGCGTGCATGGGACGAAGAACCGGCCGGGGTCAGTGATGGAGTGGCGGTGCGGCCGTCCTGCCGTACCGAAGGATGCAGCGAAGACGCTTGCTGCTCGTTCCCCATCGGGCCGGTGGCAGCGTTGGCGGCGGGAGACGGAGAACGACGATGTGGCCCGCCGATGGGGACCATCTGAGCAACGCGGGCGGTGAGGGCAGCCCGACGCTCAGTTCGAGCATGGTGAGCGTCGCCATGGAGACGATGGGGCGACGGAGCGACAAACTGATGGAAGGGAAGCTACGGCGCACCCCTACCTGGCATGCCAAATGTCGGATGTGGGGTTCCGGCAAAACCCTTAAGGTTTGAACACTGGGGTGCGGGCGAAGTCTTTTCCTCCCACCGATCTACGCCCTAGCTCTCTAAGATCTCACAAACGAACTCGACGAACTCGCAACACAGAAAGACACAAGATTTATACTGGTTCAGGCCACCGTTGTGGTGTAATACCTACTCTAGTGTGGTGGTGGTGGATTGCCTCCAGGGCTGATGATGAACAATACAAGGGGAAGAAGAGCCTCCTGAGGTTAAGGTGTTCTTGTGCTTGGCTAACTTGTGTTGTTCTGGATGGTCTAAAATGGTCCTCCGGTCCATTTTGGTTTGTTCCTGCATATGGTGGTGGCTAGTCCTATTTATAGAGGCCCTGGTCCTCTTCCCAAATATTGAGTGGGAAGGGATCCAACAACGGCGGGCAAATTTGAAGGGGGACAACTAGTACAAGCTATCCTGACAAAGGCGGTCTCCGCCTGCGAAAGGCTCTGGTGGTGACGCCGCCTTGGGCTCCACGATGACCTCCATCTTGCCGTCCTTCTGGTCCTGGTCTTGTTGCACCGACATGGTAACCTTTGCCTGATGCCTCGGTACTCCTCGCCTTCGCAGGCCTCCTTAGCACCAAATAGGAAACAAGGACGCTGCGCACGCTGGCGCCCGCCTGGTGCCGATCGTCATGGCTCACGTCACGAGGGCCTCGTGAGGTTTGCCTCGCCTTGATATCTCCTCTCCTCGTGAGCTTGCCCGACTAGGCCACTCCAGAGGAGGTCTTGTGTCATCCGACTCGCGAGGCTTGGCCCCTCGCGAGGGTCTTGGATGCCTTGTTGATGAAGATGGGTCGTACGGCCTGCTGGCTTAGCCACGCAGCGGGCTGCAGGCAGGCAAGTCTGGGGACCCCCGTTCCCAGAACACCGACAGACATGACCGAGACACATCTCCGGTCAACAACCAATAGCGGAACCTGGATGCTCATATTGGTGCCTACATATTGTACGCAGATCTTTATCGGTCAAACCGCAATAACAACATACGTTATTCCCTTTGTCATCGGTATGTTACTTGCCCGAGATTCTATCGTCGGTATCATCATACCTAGTTCAATCTCATAACCGGCAAGTCTCTTTACTCGTTCCATAATGCATCATCCCGTAACTAACTCATTAGTCACATTGCTTTCAAGGCTTATCATGATGTGCATTACCGAGAGGGCCCATAGATACCTCTCAGATACTCGGAGTGACAATTCCTAATATCGATCTATGCCAACCCAACAAACACCTACAGAGACACCCTAGAGCATCTTTATAATCACCCAGTTATGTTGTGATGTTTGATAGCACACAAGGTGTTCCTCCGGTATTCGGGAGTTGCATAATATCATAGTCAAAGGAATATGTATACGTCATGAAGAAAGCAATAGCAGTAAAACTTAACGATCATTATGTTAAGCTAACGGATGGGTCTTGTCCATCACATCATTCTCCTAATGATGTGATCCTGTTATCAAATGATAATTCATGTCCATGGTTAGGAAACTTAACCATCTTTGATTAATGAGCTAGTCTTGTAGAGGCTTACTAGGGACACGGTGTTTTGTCTATGTATCCACACACTACTAGAAATACCGCTACTAATGGCGCACCTAATATGGCCATTAATGGCGCATCACTGGTGCGCCATTGATAGCACGCCATTAGTAATTTTTACTAATGGCGCACCACCTGGTGCGCCATTAGTATCTGGTATACTAATGGCGCACCACCTGGTGCGCCATTAGTATATGCGAGGGTGCGCCATTAGTATGCCTCCCAGGGGGCATGTATACCCAGGTGCTTTGGCATACTAATGGCGCACCACCTCTGGATGCGCCATTAGTAACCGCAGCATACTAATGGCGCACCACCCGGTGATGCGCCATTAGTATGCACTGTCATACTAATGGCGCACTGTCGTGTGATGCGACATTAGTATGAATATTAGGTTTTTTTATTTTTTTATTTTCTGCTTTTTGCACAGGTTACAAAATGTATAATTTGACAAAATATAGACAGCACACATCAACAATAGATTCATCAAATACAATAGAAGATTAGTCTTTGAATACAATTCATCATATTAGTCTCCGAATACAATTCATCATATTAGTCTCCGAATTAAAAAGACCGAACAAAGATAGAACATTATATTACAAGTCTCGAGACCGCGAGTAGCGAGTTTGTCTTCGCATTACAAGTCGATATCGATCATCTAAACTACCATCACATAGAAGAGAGCTGCGGTCATCACGATGAGCATCATCACAATGAAACTCGTCTTCATCCGGTTCCTCCAACGCTCCCTCCCCTCTCCCGCTAGATAGCGGGCGTATCTAGATTCGGCCTCGGCCCTAGTGGTGTACCCTTTGTAACTGTTACCGCTGAATCGGTGAACCTGTCTCCGACACTCCTCCCAGTCATCGTAGACTCCGGGAACCTTACCCTTGTACACGACATACGTCGGCATCGCTATGCACTAGCCAAACGAAACGTTAGTACCAATTCACAGACAATACATAAGCAATATATAATTATGCAACAGAACGATCGGAAGAGAAAAGCAAGACATTAATAGCATCGATTACATCTAAGTTGAACGACTCTCGAAACCAAAGAGACATACTACAAGTTCATTAAAGTTTAATTACAACATGAGCCAATCGATGTTTCAGAACTAGACAACTCGACTCAAGGGACCGGAGCATGGATGAAGCCGCCGTCTATCGTGGGAGTCATGAAAGAACGGGCGTTGTCATCCTGCATTTGTAGCATTGTGTCGATGTCACTGTTGGACGGTTGATTTCTGAGGTAGAACTGCCCCGAGGTACAAAGGACATCTTGATGGATGATTTCCGCAAACTCCGACTGGATGCGAAAGAATTCTTGTCGGAGGTCCGCGTCCTGGATTGCCGACACGCTCGCGGCCCAATCTTGGAGTTTACTCGGTAGCAGAAGTTGATGATGGTCCCGTACGATCGCCCGCATGTGATGGATGGCGTAGTAGGCACCCTTCTGACCGCCAGGCGGCTGCTTGACGCAGCAGAACGTCGTATTGTGGGAGAACACGTGCTTGCCGTACTTACGAATAGGCCTGGTGAAGGTGCCTCCAGATTGGGCGTAGCCGGGGAGAACATCATCAAGAACCTTCTTGACATTTGTGTAGTCTACGTTCGACTGATGGTCCGGGTCGAAATACGTGGCCATGGAATATTTGGGGCTTAGGAGGATGTGCGTGCAACGTGTGTCACTGCAGAAAACACGGAATGTTAAAAGAAAAACGATCGAAAAGTAAGAATTCATATGTTACGGGCCGGTTGAGGGTTGGACTTACTCGGGAAAGTAAGGCACGAGGAAGTTATCCTTATCTTGGTTTGCCAGAATGACGCCTTCGAGGTAAGAACTCGCGACTTGCCGGTCCCCAGCGCTGCCCAAGATCTTGGCACGCATGTAGAAGGGGTCGACTATCACGATGTCCGGGGTCTTGTCGCGAATGATCCGCATCTCCATACTCAGCGAAAATAGCCGAACAAAGGTGTAGTGCAGCGGATGAAGGTTAAACATAGCAAAGATGTCATCAAACCGCAGAACGATCGTACCCCCGATGTCGCCATCCACAAAGCCCTTGCCCTCTGGCACCTTGGCCACGAAAACCGGGTATGCCACATCCTTCTCTCTGAGACGCCGCTTCTCCAAAGAAAGAACACTGTCGTGCAGACTCCGCATAGCACCGGTTGCAGCATTGAGCATATTTGGTGGTAGCATCGCCCTACCCGCCACATGCACCCTCCTCGAGATATCCTGCGGTGAAGGTGGCCCGTCCTGAGCACGGATCGTACTCGGTGCCGGCTGGCTCGCACCCTTCTTAGTCTTTCTTTTGCGTGCCTTCTTCTTCTCCTGTAATGGGACCGAGTTCTGCTCACAGACCGCCTTCTTGAGTGTGTTGGGGCTGATAATATTTCGCACCTCGCCTATCTGAGGCTCGGTGAAGTCGGCAGCTGGAGGCGTCTCCTGAGAGCTGAACGCCAGACGGCGCCTGTTGCAACTTGGCTTCTCCGCGGTACGAGCTAGATCGCACACGTCTTTTGTTGGGTTTGGTTCTTGAGAAGGAGGCCCCATGAAGTTGCCATCGTACCCATGCTCGGCAAAGTACTGATCGACGTTGCCAAATGTATCATCATCGTCGTCGTCGTCGTTCTGATCCTGTGCCATATGCATGTTTGGATCCAGTGGCATAGGGATGTCCGACACCGTTACGGCGGTCTTGCCATGGGGCCGACTTGGCGCCGGCACGACTAGCGGTGTTGTCTTTGGGGTGGTGTCCCCCGCCCCCAAACGAATCTGGCTCTTCGGCCAAAGCAGGGGCCAGCTCAGGCAGGCGCTGAGGGTCATCACGTCATCATCGTCGGCCCCGACGGGTCGAATCGGAGGTAACAAGTCGTCGCAGCCTGGCAGCACCCGAACCAGTTGAACCCTAAACAAGTTGGGTGGCATCTGGGTACCGTGGAACAAGGGGTTGCCCGGTTGAACGATTTTGCCCTTGGCGACATCGACCAACTCGTTGTTCACGAAGTGGAGGAGAGTGCACGGAACGTCGGTGGCGCCCTGCGAAAACATGTAGGGCGTCAGGGATGCCCAGTCAAAGGCAAGGAGATGAAGTCCTCGGCCGAGAGAGGCTTAATTAGTTACCATGATGATGGCGTCGAGCTCGGCTAATGTCGAGGCACCGCCAACGGCGGGCGTGCAGTTGACGGAGCGGCCGCTTGCTGAAGAGGTGCCGGCCGGCATACACCCGGGTGCATTAAGCTCCCGTGCCGGCGTCGGAGACACCAATGCCGCCTCCGCCGGAGGCACCAATGGCCCCGCCATCGCATTATGCGAGTTGCTGGCCGTGAAGCTAGGAATCGGGGGCGGGCCCTGTTGGCCGCCCGCAATCCACGCACTCAACCCCGAGATCAAGGTAGGCACAAGGGCGGTGATCGTCGCTCCGAGTCGTTGTTCCACTTGCTCTTGGACAATCTCCGGAATCCGCGCCACCTGTGCCTTGAGTTCTTGAACCTCTCGCGCCTGGCTTTCCGAGCTGGTCTTTTTCTCCTTCCGCACACCAGCGGTATAGTATGACCCCCATTTTGTCGACAAGCCTTTGCCGGCCACACGACCAGCTGACGTCGGCTTACTGAGCTTATCCTTGTTCTTCATTATATTCAACCCCCTATTTAGAGTGGTGTCCCAAGGGTTGCTCTGAGTCGACCCCGCGCTACTTCTTTCAGTCGCCTGCGGAAGGAATGTGAACCATTTAGAAATTCGGCTTCATTAATTAGAATGCAACCATATGGAGCTAATTACGCGGGGGTGTATTCCTTACCAGAACAAGCTCAAGCCGCCTGGTCTTCGGATCCGTGGTAAGCTCCTTTGTTTTCGGGTCCTTCTTGTACCGGGCCCTGACAAAGTTCCTGGTCTGCTTGTCACCGTATTTATCGAAGAGGGGCGGTAGGCCTTGCTCGGCACGGTCCGCCTCCTCCTTGTCCCATATAGGCTCCGCCACTCTGTAACCGCCGAGACCGAGTGTGTGTTCCCCTATGTTCAGCTCCCGCATTTGTTTCCCCCACTCACTTGATTGGGAGCTTGCGGTGCTCGAGCAATTGATCTTGAAGTCGTTGTAGTCATCTTCGGTGATCGAAGGATTTTTCTCCTTGATCTTCTCATAACTCTCACCTTTCTCGATCATTCTCTTCACATTGCTTTTCCAAGTAGACAGGGCCTTGCTCATCTTCGTGAGGGCAGCATTGTTCACTTTATTCCCTTTGAGGCTTGTGTTTTCGAATTCAGCGGGGAACTTGTATCGTTCGTGCAGCTTCGTGAAGAGGAGGTGGCGCAAATTCCCCCGGTCAGGATGCCTCAGGTTCTCGGTGTTGATCGAGACGGTGCTCCGGACAATGCACCCGAGCTGAAGCGAGTACCCCTTGACTATTCGTTCGGGCGCCGTTGGATTCCCGTTGGAGTCCACTTCAGTAACTTCCTCCTTGAGGGTGCGGAGCACGATCGGGCGCCGGTCCTTCCGTTGCCTCTTCGGCTGGCTGCTATCTGTGCGTGCGCCGCCATCATCAGTGGTGGCATCCTCGGCGGCACCATCAGTGGTGGCATTAGTGTGGTCATCCTCGGCGGCACCATCCGTGGTCTCAGGATCGGTGGGGAAGGCGGCGGCCTCATACAAGTGAGGTTGTTCCTCCATCTCCTGGGACAGCTCCCAGAATGCCTTGCCGCCCGAACCCCCAGCCTCATTGTTGTGGGCCATGTTTCTCTCTAAATAGAAACAAAGTTTGGTCAAAAAGTTGGTTATTGTCAAGGAACAAGATCATGGTCTCATCATTTAGGGTTTGTCGACACCGAGGCATCCTAAAATCTAAGCTTTTATCATTGAGGGTTTTTCGACGCCAAGGCACCCTAAAAGCCTAACTTTTCATCATTTCGGTTTTTATCGATACCGAGGCACCCTAAAAGCCATGCATTAGTCACAAGTACGCCGGGGCACTTGATCCTACTTAATTAACTACTAAGATACCCCGGCCCATGCATTAGTCACAAGTACCCCATATGTCCTATTTTTAGCAAAGTCATGCTAAAATTCACGGAAAATTTCAGCATGACCTTTGCTGAAAATAGGACATATGGAGTACCCGAATTTGCCGGAACGGAAGTTAATCGACATTCCGGCAAACTCAAGGGCCTCTCGGGGTACCTGCAAAATCATCACGACACGATGGTCGGAGACAAAACCCAGCAAACTAGCAAAATCATCACAAATTGTTTTCTGTTAAAGATGATCATCATCTTTACAAGTCTTTCTCAATGTGATCACAAGTAATTCAGAGGCATCACAAGTAATTCAGAGCATCACAAGGCATTTGTAGTTTAGTACATGAACAAGTTTTACAAACCCAGATAAGAACAAGTGAATTCTAGTCCCATTGACACTCCTGGTTTTCTACAAACACCAAGTACTAGGGCACACAAAAGTTCTGAAATTTGTGTGCCTAACTGAATTAACTGAATTTCCAGTAACCGAATAAACTGAATTTTCAAAACTGCAAGAATACAATCGAGAAAAATCCAACAGCACTAGAACTGAGCTGATTGACAGTAGTTTTGTTCACTGTTATGTTGGCCTAACTGGATGTTGGCTATCTTTTATAGTGTCTCTGTTACATGCCAGCTTGGTCATTGCTAACTTTTGATATGTTGTGTTTCTGACATATCAGAATCGGATATCCAAAAGAAGAAACAATATAATTTCTAACAAATCATTAGCCTGTTTGCTTCAAAAATAACAGTTCCTGTTGAGATTCCTGGGATCCAATCCCAACCAGTCCATTTGATTAAAATGACTGGATTACTGGAATGAGAATACCAAAAGAACAAGATATAGTCTACAAAAAAAAAAAGAATACAGCCAATCCCCATCACTGTTTTCCCCTCTGGTTCAACCCTCTCACCATTTAAAGAAAAAATCTATATGGACCATCCATTCCTAGTTTGCATAAGTATCTAGTTTTAATTTACCTTCACAAGAGCACCAATAACACCCAAGCTGGTAAGCCTCAAGTACTCAAAAGGTCTTGTCTTGCTGGTAGTATTCAGGAACGGGTACAGGTACAGTGGGATGTGAGCTGCAAAGGAAAAAGAAGAAGACTTAATTATTAACCACTGCTAGTTAAGATTTACTTATTCTGTAAAGTCACCAAAATGAGGAAAGCTTTTTAACAATAAACAATGGAAATATTTAAGACTTGGCATAGAAACAGCAGCGCTCAGTACCATTCAAGAACGGGATCCTGGTCTCAGGGTGTGAAGCAACACACTGCAATTAAAAAAAAGTAAAATGAAATTGAGGGGCAGATGGCAAGCAAGCATGATATGAAAGCAGTAGTATTCTCAATCCACCACAAGGCCCACCAGGAGTGAGGGTTTCCTTTTCTTTCTCATGTAAAAGCATACCTGAAGAAGTGCAAGTGCATTGCAGACATGGTTTGATGCAACTGGCGACAAAGTAGGAGGTGAAAGTGAAGGGTAAATTGACACAATCTCCTGCATAAATTTTCAAAACAGCATGACAGACTGAATAAGGAAAATGTGCAGAACCATCAATAATTTCATATTGAAATAATCAATACACATGGACAACCACCCTTACTTAAATAACAAGAACTGCACAAGTACATATGTACTCTTGCCATTGCGACTGAATTTAGAACAGTGCAATAACTGTAACCTACCTGGAGCAGTGCAGCAACAGTGCCAAAGGAGTGCCACAGCAGTGGAGCAAGGTCTTGAAAAATCTCTCGTTTCTGAAAGAGGAAACTGAGAAACAGATTAGACAATGAATTTTCACCTCCTGCATCCCAGATTTGCAGCCACACTTTAAATGTTAAAGTAAAATAGCTCTATGTATCAACTGTCCAGTTTGGAATATTGTCTTTGGAAAGTTGATGTTTCACTAAGAAAAGAAGGGTCTGTCTAGGACACATTTATGTCACGTCTAACCTTGTGTCCACTATGTTTGTGGTGTATTTTTTTTTGCCCCAGCTTTTTTTTTGTTCCTTGTTGCTGCGTTATTTGTGGGAGCTTAGATGTGACATCCTTAGAAAACATTTAGATGTGAATTAGACAAACTCAGAAAAGAATGACGATGCTTGCATTAGTGGCTCATACCATGGGTTCACACTTTTGGTAGATAAAGAAGTGACAGAAAAAAAAATACTATACTAAGTAAACTTCATCACTTATCTAGATAATCTGCGGAAGTAGAACAGATTGTTTCTAACCTATAAATGTCTTCCTATATAGTTTAAACTGTTTAGATTTCCTAACACCACCTCCTGATAAGTTTGCAAAGTCATCAATAGGACAGGATTTCACAAAGTTCACACCCCCGCCCCCCTGTCCTTGAACAGGGTATCTCCACCAGATACTATAATTAAATGTGCACAGCCGAATACCCCTCCAGCCTGCTCCAGCACAAAAATATTCATTGGAAGTTCACTTTTACCAAGAAACAAATACATCAGGAAGCAGGGGATATTAACAAAAATGCGCTTCTTGTGGTATTCACTCCTGAGAGATTGTATATGATAACTGCAGTATTTACCATTTTATTCAGGGGTACTATAACAGAAATGGGCACGTCTCTTGTTGTATTCAATCCTAACAGAACAACATATAAGATAACGGTAGTACTTTCCACTTTAATCAGAGCAAGCAGAACTAAAATGGATACAGTTATCTGATGCACACACCGAACTGCCATCCGAGTGTGTCCAACAGAGATCGGCAACCATTCCCGCTACGGATGCTAATAACAGGTAAACCATAGCACATGTTTA